>NC_090225.1:29172434-29477684 GCF_024489055.1 Chanodichthys erythropterus | reverse complement strand
ATACAAATAGTGAGTTCTTCATTCATTGTCACTGTAATTAACACAATTATTATAGTTTAATTGCCTCATAAAAATAGTTAGATGATGTTTTTATGCTTTGTCAACAAGTTATTAACCATCAGTGTTGGGCAGTAACTAGTTACAGTAATAACGGTAAATTTAGGGTCTTTTAACTAGTTGCTTATTAACATGTATATTACTAGAATATTGGCTGTTTATTAGTACTTATGAAGCACATATTAATGCCTAATTCTGCACGACCATATTCTACATCCCTTAATCCATACCTGAACTTAACAACTACCTTACTATTAATAAGCAGTAAATTAGGAGTTTGAGGAAAAAAGTCATAAATAGTTTATATGTGTCCTATACTAAAGTGTCACAGTAATAATATTACTTTTTGCAGTAACTAATAGTGTAACTAATTACTAATAAGTTTTCAGTAATAACATTACAGTTATCATCCATAAAACAGCTCATTAGTAACTTTTGATGCCTCAACTCCTACTGATTTGAAATCCAACAATCTCACAGGCATATGAAGTCGCCAGTGCAGCAGGCAAGCTTGAAATATGGAAAAAATTACATTCAGAGGATGGAAATATTGCCATTACATTGATTTTGTCAGGACACTAACACTGTTGTGTAAGTTGTGGCATTAGTTTACTCTGGCATTACATGGCCCACCCACATCCCTCTGATCCCGATATAAATTATATTACTATAATTTAAAAGATTTTTTGGAAAAGAAAAATTTTCTCACGAACGTATGTGTATATATATATATATATATATATATATATATATATATATATATATTTATATATATATATATATATAGATATATATATAGATAGATAGATAGATAGATAGATAGATAGATAGATAGATAGATAGATAGATAGATAGATAGATAGATAGATAGATAGATAGATAGATCACAGTGTCACATGATCCTTCAGAAATCATTCTAATATGATGATTTGCTGCTCAAGAAACATTTATGATTATTTTCAATGTTGAAAACAGTTGTGTACTTTTTTTTCAGGATTCCTTGATGAATAGAAAGTTCAAAAGAACAGCATTCATCTGAAATACAAAGCTTCTGTAGCATTATACACTACCGTTCAAAAGTTTGGGGTCAGTAAGAATTTTTATTTTTATTTTTTTGAAAAGAAATTAAAGAAATTAATACTTTTATTCAGCAAGGATGCATTAAATCAATCAAAAGTGGCAGTAAAGACATTTATAATGTTACAAAAGATTAGATTTCAGATAAACACTGTTCTTTTGAACTTTCTATTCATCAAATAATCCTGAAAAAAAATATTGTACACAAATATTTTGTACAATTGTACACATTAAATGTTTCTTGAGCAGCAGATCAGCATATCAGAATGATTTCTGAAGGATCATGTGACACTGAAGACTGGAGTAATGATGCTGAAAATTCAGCTTTGCATCACAGGAATAAATTACTTTGTGAAATATATTCAAATAGAAAACAGTTATTTTAAATTATAATAATATTTCACAATATTACTGTTTTTACTGTATTTTTAATTAAATAAAAGTAGCCTTGGTGAGCAGAAGAAACTTCTTTTAAAAACATTAAAAATCTTATTGGTTCCAAACTTTTGGACTGTATATATATATACAGCTATGGAAAAAAATAAGAGATCACTCCAAGTTCAGAAATCAATGTTAAGTGGTCTCTTATTTTTTTCCATAGCTGTATATATAATATATGGGTAACTATATGGTATAGAAATTATAGCTACAATTAGCTTCAAGCTACACATGACAATTAATGAGATAAATACAACACTTTTACTTTAAAGTCTCTATCAGTCACCATTGAGTGTTTATAATAACTTCTGACTGCGATCCAATGTGGACTTTGGTCAAATGATGAGGCAGAAATTTGTTGTTAGTGACATTTTAGAAGAATTTTATGGGGAAGATACACAATTACAACTTCTGTGGGGTGTGAAGGAAAAGTAATATAATTAGTAGTGTAAGTAATTACTGTTGCCAGAAAGTAATAATAAGTAAATAATATTACTTTTGAAAGAAGTAGCTAGTAAAAAGTAATAAATTACATTTTTTGAGTAATGAGCACTATTAACCATATAAGTAATGTACAGTATTTTAGTAAAGGAGTTGTTAATGGTTATCAGGAGTAAATAGATCTCACTAAGTCATGGAACATCATAAAATGTTTTAAACCAGGTTTGTTTCAAAAGGTGCTTTAAATAAACCAGTCTTTGCAACAAAAGTGGTGTGAAAAACTGTTTGCCCCCTTCCTGTTTTTTTTTTTTTTTATTATTATTTTTTGCATGTTTGTCACACTTTAATGTTTCAGATTATCAAACAAATTTAAATATTAATCAAAAATAACATGCAGTTTTTAAATGAAGGTTTTTATTTTATGAAGGGAAAACAAATCCAAACCCACATGGTCCTGTGTGAAAAAGTGCTTGCCCCCTAAACCTAATAACTGGTTGGTCCACCCATAGCAGCAACAACTGCAATCAAGTGTTTGCGTTAACTTGCAATGAGTCTGTTACAGCACTGTGGAGGAATTTTGGCCCACTCATCTTTGCAGAATTGTTGTAATTCAGCCACATTGGAGGGTTTGAGAATGAATCTCTTCCAGGTCCTGAAGCAGCAAAACAGCCCAAGACCATAACACTACCACCACCATATTTTGCTGTTGTATAATGTTCTTTTTCTGAAATGCTGTGTTACTTTTATGCCAGGCGCAATGGGATACACACCTTCCAAAAAGTTCAACTTTTGTCTCATCAGTCAGAGTATTTTCCCAAAAGTCTTGGGGATCATCAAGATGTTTTCTGGCAAAACTGAGACGAGCCTTTGTTCTTTTTGCTCAGCAGCAGTTTTCATCTTGGCCATTTTTGCCCAGTCTCTTTCTTATGGTGGAGTTATGAACACTGACCTTAACTGAGGCAAGTGAGGCCTGCAATCCTTTGGATGTTGTTGTGGGGTCTTTTGTGACCTCTTAGATGACTCGTCGCACTTTCACACAGGACAACGTGGGTTAGGATTTTGTGTGTGTGTGTATATATATATATATATAATATATATATATATATACATATAGATGATCCTTGGATGATTTGCCAAATACGGAGTGTCTATTTACACTAAGCACAAATAGTGTCCCTTGTTAGCAAAAGGCTATTTACACTAGCTCCGCCCACCAATGTCTGGTTGGGCCACTCAAGTTCATTTTAAGCTAGCCATATAGCAATTTTTAAATAATAGTTGGTTTAAATAAAACTACCCAGCAGGTTGGGCAAACATTTAACCCTACCGCTGGGTTAAAACAACCCAATCGCTGGGTTTGTCCATTTTCAACCCAACTTGGGTTGTTTTTAACCCAGCATTTTTTAGAAAGTAGCCACTCGCAGACCTGGCTTTTAACGCGATCGACGCAGGTTCGAATCCGCCTTTTGCCAAGCTCGCTCTTCTCCATTTTCCCATCACATATCACATCAGATAAGCATTTATTTTCTATAAAAATGAAAATAATGTTCTAAAAGTGGAAATAAACTTTGAACACGTTTAATAATATAAAAAGTATTTATTGGGTAGGGGAAGGTGTATTTATTTATTTATTATTATTTTTTTATTTAGAGGGTTATTATATCCTGTTATTGTACAAAAATACTGAGGTGCAAATAGTATGTGCCATTATAAAGTATAGCATCTAATTATTATTTACACTTATTACAAAGAACTGATACTTTTACATGGTGTAAATCGAATCTATCACTATTTTCACCTAGTGTAAATAGCATATCAATAAGAAAATGCTACTATTGTAACAGTGTAAATAGAATATATTGTTATTTTCACTTAGTGTAAATAGCATCTATTGCTAAAAAAATATGTTATATGCCTCTATTGCATAAACAACATTTATTGCTATTTGCACTTAGTGCAAATAGCCGCTGCCTTAATTAGTAAAACTTTATTTTGACAATCTTTAGACATTTTACTAACTATGGGTAACTTTGCAACTGCATGTCAACTAGCAGTCATTAGAGTATCAGTAGTGCTAAATATCTGCTAACACTTTATTTTGATGCTCCTAACAGACATTCTACTGACTATAAGTAACTTTACGAGGATATATCTACTAATTCTACTAACCCTACTATTACTCCAATTTAAAGTCGGCATGAAAGGGAAGTTGCGATAGTCTTTCTTCCCTGTTGTGCTGTATATCTGAAACATCTTCTGGAATGGCTTTCCTGTAGCTCAGTGGTTAGAGCGTGGCACTAGCAATGCCAAAGGTCATGGGTTCGATCCCAGGGATTGCACATACTCAGATACAAATATATAGTATAATGCAATGTAAGTCGCTTTGGATAAAAGCGTCTGCCAAATGCATAAATGTAAATGTAAATGTAAATGAGAACAAATATGGGCGGGGCTTTATTTTGTCTGTGGGGAATTGATTGGATGGTTGTGGTTTGCTATTGGTGGATCTCATGTGAGTGACAGGTTGCCCCGCCCTCGTCATCAGAGAAGAGATGTCGCTGCAGAGGGAAGTTATTCTGATTCAAGATTATGAGGAACATGAATTTAACAAAATAATGGTATGCACGGATAAATCGTTCATAATAAATACAGTAATATTCCATCCAAAAAATTGTCAATTTTAATTTCATTGTGCCTTTAAGTGTGTTAATGTTAATTTCTTCATATACTAATATTACCCCTAATAAATGAACCTAGGCTAATAAATGCTGTAACAATTATTGTGTTATCAGTGCATGACATCCAATGCATAAACCAATTAACCTTATTGCGAAACATTACCGATTTTTTGAATGTAACTGCATATCATCTGTACATGCGTGTGCTGGGAACTGTGAGAAATCAGGCCCTGCAGTGGTCAACAGGCAGTTTCCCTCCCAAGCACTGCTGTCTATTGTCAAACAGCCAATGAGAGCACCAACCCCATTGATCACCCTGACAAAGTGTCTAATGGCTGTTCCCACACAGACAAGATACACAACAAGCAGGTATATTGCCATGGCTACAGAACAGCACTCGAGAGCGAGAGCGGCCCGTCGGGGGGAATAGTTGCGTGGGGAGACGCCAAAGGCCGCCACTCACCTTTGACATGGCCTCATGAATGCCAGTTTGTTTTCCGATTGCTACGGTTCATCTTCACGTGGAGGCGGACAAACAGTGGTAAACAGGCAGCTAGCAGTTCAAAGCCAGAAAAGAAAGGCAGGGTCCCCACTTCAGCTGTGTTCACATGAGAATCAATCTGTTTTGAGTCTTTGAAGAGCGGAGAGCATAAAGGAATAACAGGGGTCTGCTCTGAAAGGAAAACAAGAAATGAGCTTGAAAGAAACTCTTGCCCTGGCTAGTGTATCTCTCCATTTGGATGCTAACCAATGAACGGTCTGCAAAAAAAGTTTAACAATAAGCGACCTGGTCCCACTTTATATTAAGTGTATTTAACTACTATGTACTTTCATTATAAAATAATTATGTACAATGTACTTACTGTGTTGACGTATTGCAAAACATTTGTGTCGATATTGAGCTGGATACGGTTAAGGTTAGGACAGGTTTGCGGTTTAAGGGTGGGTTAAGGTGTAAGAGAAGGGTCAACACTTTGATTAAAGGTGTAATTACAGAAAGTTCTGTTTCAGAGATGCACCGATGTATCGGCCGATGAAAGCTATTATTTTCACTATCAGCCATTGGTCGATTGTTTAAAAACAGCTGATGATCAGGGCTGATTATATCCCGTCAATCAAAAAGGTGTGAGAAAATACGTCAGACTGCAACTCATACTGTGTGTGAAGAAAATGTCTCGTGTTGAATTTAGGGCAAGTTCACGTGGCAATAATGCATTAACAGTTAAAGAATATAGCGATGTTAAAGCAGGCTCTATTTGAATCACCCATAGTTCAAGCCAAGAGCTTTGCTACTTCTGATCAGAAACAAAATCTCAGTGTTCAAATTCTGTCCATTTTATCGCAAAATTCAAACAATAAATGGTGTTTTGACACTCTTAAATGTGACGTGACAGATCACTGCAGCACCTCAGTGCTCAGAGTGTTTTTTTCCTCTTTAATAGATGTTATAGCATTAAAAAACATGCATGAACATCAGAAGGTATGTTGAAAGATACAGTACAACTAACTGAAATGTATCATGTCTCATGTAATTGTACAGTGTTTCAACCGCAGAAAGACATCAATAAAACAGTTTATGAACAATATCTCACTTGATGTTGCATTTACCTCAGTAAAGTTATCCAATGTTTACAGTTCATTAGTTAGCTATAAAAAACACTAGAGAGGAACTTATTTACTGTTAATTATTATGTATGTTTGAATAAATTTGCCATGAAGACGAGTGTTTATGAAAACTACCTTATTTAAATGTAATTATTATATCTAATAAATAGCAGTTAGCTCTGTTGTTAATCGTAACCTCTAATATTATAGCGCACTAAATGAGAGAGTTCCCTGTATAGTTTGCAGCATTATTTGGGAGAGATTTTTTTTTTCCTTAAGAAAAATCAAAGTATCACTATCGGTCTCGGCAGATATCATTCTGAATAATCGGCTATCTTTATCGGCTGAGAAATTTAGTATCGGTGCATCTCTATTCTGTTTATATGTACCCTAATTTTGCGATTAATTTATGCGTTTTACATGTATTCCCAACAAATTTCAGCACATGTGCAGTGCCCACGTTCAGAAACAATAAAACTTGATGACATATCTAAAAAAAAATATTTCAGAAAAGCTTTTTTTGGCAAATATGATAAGCATACACATGTTTTTAAAGGTGCCCTAGATTCAAAAATTGAATTTACTTCGGCATAGTTAAATAACAAGAGTTCAGTACATGGAAATGACATTCAGTGAGTCTCAAACTCCATTGTTTCCTCTCATTTGTTTAAAAGACCTCTGAAGAACAGGCAAATCTCAACATAACACCGACTGTTACGTAACAGTCGGGATCATTAATATGTACGCCCCCAATTTTTGCATGTGCCAGCTCATGTTCAAGGCATTAGACAAGGGCAGCCAGTATTAACGTCTGGATCTGTGCACAGCTGAATCATCAGACTAGGTAAGCAAGCAAGAACAATAGCGAAAAATGGCAGATGGAGCAATAATAACTGACATGATCCATGATTACATGATATTTTTAGTGATATTTGTAAATTGTTTTTCTAAATGTTTCGTTAGCATGTTGCTAATGTACTGTTAAATGTGGTTAAAGTTACCATCGTTTCTTACTGTATTCACGGAGACAAGACTGTCATCATTTTCATTTTTAAACACTTGCAGTCTGTATAATTCATAAACAACTTCATTCTTTATAAATCTCTCCAGCAGTGTAGCATTAGCCGTTAGCCACGGAGCATAGCCTCAAATTCACTCAGAATCAAATGTAAACATCAAAATAAACACTGTACTTGCGCGATTAGACATGCTGCATGACAAACACTTTGTAAAGATCCATTTTGAGGGTTATATTAGCTGTGTGAACTTTGTTTATGTTGTTTAAGGCAAGCGCGAGCTCTTGGGGCGTGGAGCGCCAGATTTAAAGGGCCACACACCCTGAATCGGCTCATTTCTAATTATGCCCCAAAATAGACAGTTAAAAAAATGAAATCTATGGGGTATTTTGAGCTGAAACTTCACAGACACATTCAGGAGACACCTTAGACTTATATTACATCTTTTTAAAAAAAGTTCTAGGGCACCTTTAATACGTGTGTGTGCAAGCTATATTTGATCATAAATGAGAAATGGATTGAAATTGGCTAAAATATTCCTGTCACACTGATGATTTAAGATCTACACCACCCAGATTGATATATTATTCGGAATGAGCTCAAACTGGGGTGCGTTTCCCAAAGCGAACTATGGTCGCAAGTTCCGTCGATACCAATAGAGTTCAATGGGACTTACGACCATAGCTGGCTAATGATGCTTTCGGGAAACGCACCCCTGATTGGTTGAGGTGTTCACAGGCTTTTCGGCCTGATTTGGCCATCAATTTGATTATAAACAGATTATCAGGTTGCTTGTAAACGTACCGTAAAGCACCGTTTTGCGTGGTCTGCATGGGGGAAATAAAGAAATAGTTGTATTTATTAATACGAACAATTTTTTGCTTCTCGTATCACTCCCCAGTGTTTTTCTTCTCACAAAATAAAATAATTTTAATCAACATTTCATGTACATTTAATTATTTATGTCTAATATCCTTCATGTTGAGGTCCATATCCCTTATAATTATTTTGCAGTAATGATCAACTGTTATAATCTCTTTTATGTGTTCATGGAAATTCAGTTCTGGTTATTGTGTGTTTTTTAAACCTGCAGACCGTGAGGTTTCAAGGCTTTCCCCGGGCATCAAACAGTTGTCAGGCGTTTTAGTCTGATTGAAAGGAATGTTGTTTTATTTGTGTTCCACTCTGAAGGAAAACGCCGATTTCTGTCACGAGAGAGCACCGAGACAATGAGAGGTGGAGAGAAACACTTTTCAGCCTTTTTTTTATTTCAACGCCAACACGCTCAGACAACAGCGGCCTTTCAGCTAATTAAGCTGTTTTAAAAAGGGCTGGTCGACCAGTGACATCTTGGTGGGGTATCAGGGAGTCAATGGGGCGGTACAGAAGGGGAGACATTTATGGGGTGGCTTTTCCCATTGTTTCCAACCTGGCAGGATCTTTTCTACTTGGCCGCCTCTGCCTCAGTGACCTGTACAATGACAAGAATGCAAAGGGTAAACTCTGTGTTCGCCACAAAGGGGACAATTGCAGAATAAAAATTTCACGCTGCTGGGCAATGCCTCTTCTCTGCCAAGATTCCACAGATATTTCAGTCCAACACAACTTCATGGTGATGGAACATGGATCTCTGGTTTGGCCTCAGGACTTGCATGTTGTTTTGTCTTAGTAGTACATCGATGGAAGGTTATTGTTATGGAGAAATGTATAGCACGTATAGTCTATATGCATTATAAAATTTGGTAACACTTTAGTTTTAAGAACACGTATTCACTATTTACTATGACTTTTGCCTCAATAAACTCCTAATTACTGCTTATTAATAGTAAGGTAGTTGTGAAGTTTAGGTATTGGGTAGGATTAAGGGATGTAGAATATGGTCATGCAGAATAAGACATTAATATGTGCTTTGTAAGTACTAATAAAGATATCCTACTAATATCCATGCTAATAAATAACTAGTTAATTGTGAGAATTGGACCCTAAACTAAAGCGTTACCTAAAATTCTTCAAGGTAGTTGATTGGGCAATACAGAGCTCCAGAAACATTCAAATCCACATAGATGTAATATAGAAACTGCGATGACATGAAACAGCTGATCATCAGCTCCTGTATGTTGTAGCAGGAATGGTGGCACTTAATGAATTCCCTTATTAAACTAATACACATTTTTAATTAAATAACTAAAACCCTTTTAAGAATACACACATCTGTGAACAGAACATTTGTGAATTCTATGGTGTATTATCTTGGTTGTTTTGGTCTGGGCCAAAAAAGAAAATGATTCATTTAGTTCTAGGGCCAAGTAATAATAAAAAAGTAAAACAATCTGAAGATTAAAGTTGTTTAATTTTGAGAAAAAAGTCGAGATAAAATGTTGAGAATAAAGTCATTAAATTACGAGAACAAACTCGTTAAATTATGAGAAAAATGTTGTTAAATTTCGAGAAAAAAATTGAGATAAAATGTTGAGAATAACTTTATTAAATTATGAGAAAAAATTTGTTAAATTTCCAGAACAAAATTCGTTAAATTACGAATTTGTTCTCATAATTTAATGACTTTTTTCTAATTTAATGAAGTTATTCTCAACATTTTATTTAGACTTTTTTCTCGAAATTCAACAACTTTAATCTCGAGATGGTTTTATTTTTTTATTATTGCTTGGCCCTAATCCTCTTCCGTAGGTTTGCATAGCGTTCACATTTTTAACACAAAACCTAAAGATACAAAAAAAAAAACCCCACAAAAAAAAGGCTTTTATGAGAAACACAAACAATGCTATTTGCTGGGCTTGTTGTACTGTATGTGTGCGTACATATGAGGAGTTTGTAACCAGCTGAAAACTCATGAAGTGCTTATAAAATGTGTAATGGAGTCAAAACAGCAGCAGGAATTTCTCCATTACACACAAACGAAGATCTGCTACGCTTTTCCAATGCCTGTACCGAACTGTAATGGGCCATATAGATCATATGATGAGAAAAACATCCTTGTTAGGGTCACATCTTGTGACATCCTGTTTTTGGTTCATTTAGTCTTTATGATTATATTTCAGTCAAACCGCACTTTTCAGGAACCTCTGTTCGCTTGTTTGCTACTCACCATGTTTCGGGTGGCAGCGTTCACACTTATTCACATGAACCACATGAACCGCACGAACAGAGCAATTGCACCAGAGTTTGTTTTAATCTAACCAAACTTGCCAGGTGTGAACATATAAATGCACCAAGTCTACAATATCACATACCAATGAGGTTTGTTCTTGTGTATCAACACTTACTATTAAGCTTCTGTTTACCATATTTGATTAGCTCTATGTATGTTGATCAATGTTTAATAAAAGCCTAAATTATATCTCTTCATCGTATAAAGTGACAGTGTCTCTTCAGAAGACTTGAATTAAACTGCTCAATCCATTCATTGCTTTTACCATGTCTTTATCAACTTTTTGAATCAACAAGGCTTTGGGTGAATGGACTTTCAAAAGAGAGACAGAAATCTCCCAGGTTGAAGTTGAACGGCTTCATGTGTTTAGACAGACATAACAGTGAGTAATAGATGGCAGTTTTCATTTTTGAGTGAACTATCCCTTTAATTGTCATTTTTATCACAACTAAATTGATTTATTGAACATTGGTGTCTTATAGGGGTGTAATGGTACATGTATTCATCCCGAACCGTGCAGTTAGGACGTCACAGATCGGTTCATGAAGTTAGATGACGAATACAGTCAGTCACAGTCGATCCACACTCCAATCCAGAAGGGCGCTGTAATATAACACTGTTTGCGAACTACCACAACAGGAAAAAGAGCAGAAGAAGACAAAACAAAGAAAACAAAGTCCGCTAGGTAGTGTGCATGCGTCAAATGTGTCTATTTGCACTCAAAGACAAAAGAGAATTGAAACAGAGCGGAAGGTTGGTCTTAAGCTTTGAATGTTTAAATATAGTTTAAGTGGAGCAAATTTTAACACTCCTAATGCACAAGTTTTATTTTTCATTATTCTATTTATTTTGTACTCAATATGACCTATGCAAGAGTGCACTGTTTACTGCTTAGTGCTAACTACACTATAGGAGGCTGTACTGCACTAGCTAGGGGACTAAATGCCGCCAGGTGGAACAAACTGTGATATGCACTACTGTCTGTTCAAAATAAATGAAACCTAGCATAATGAATTCCTTTTTCCAGTAACACTTTAGTTTAGGGCCCAATTCTCACTATTAACTAGTTGCTTATTACGGATATTACTAGGATATTGGCTGTTTATTAATTATAAAGCAGATATTAATGCCTTATTCTGCATGATCATATTCTACATCCCTTAATCCTACCCAATACCTAAACTTAACAACTACCTTACTAACTATTAATAAGCAGTAATTGAGTTTATTTAGGTAAAAGTCATAGTAGATAGTTAGTTAATAGTGAGAATTGGACCCTAAACTGAAGTGTGACCATTTTTCCTATTGTACCGAAATCGTACCGAACCGTGACCCCAAAACCGAGTACGTATGAACCATGACTTCTGTGTACCATTACACCCCTAGTGTCTTATATACCACATTATAATATATATAATATACTCCTGGACAGAAAAACATGAAATTATTTACTCATGCAAAGGACTTACATTTAATTTGACGTCATTATTCATTGAAAATCTTCCCGCCTGCCACAGTTCTCAAATCTCATTCTCCATATTTGGCACATATAAGAACCAATGAGGTTTTGCTTTCAATGATGTCAAACTTGGTGTGATGAAAAAACAGACCAGCTATGGCAGTGAGGAATTATCAATGAATAACAAGTGAAAGAGAGATTTGTTATGGCTTCAGAAGACTTTAGTCAGATATGATCACATATGTGTTAAAAACCACATGAGGATGAGTAAATAATGACAGTGTTTTCATTTTTGCCTGAACTATTCCTTCAACCAATAGTGACTCACAGCTGCTAAGCAAAACTTTTTTGACAAAAGAAACTCTTATTACGCTCAGATTGAAGATCAGTCTGGAGGGGGACAAACGGCGTTCACAGCGTCTAATCGTAAATCTACACATTAGACAGTCCACCCTGCTGTGTTGGCAACACTTCATTTAGCTGATCGTGTTTTATTTACCGCCGCTTTCGCTCTTCTTCAACAGAAATGCAAACCCTCCTCTAAGTCATATTAGCTGGTTGATGTTTGGCATCTGTGATCTGTGCGCACACGAACTTTAAATCATTATTCTAAGAGCTGAAGGAAAACTGTCAACACCACCTGCCACGTCCGCGAGGTCCTGCCAGCTTGTATCTCTTTTGAGCGAGCCATGTGTTGTTATAATGTAACGCGATTACAGAAAGCGTTTCACACCGTTTTCGGCAGAGCCAAAACATGAACAACAAAGCATGCCAATTATGGAGTCATTTGAGTGTTTGTTGAGCTTCGGCTGGGCTCCATTTTCTCTGGCTGAGCATATTGAAGGGGTCAAATGGAACATCTGAATCGCTGCTTTATTACACATCCTGTAATCCCTCTTACATTCGGATGCCCAAGAAGAAGGCGGGAAAAAAAACGTTCCTTGTTACAATTTGGCTCCGAGTGTCTGTGCACATTGCACTTGCGTCTGTAGCAGCATGTGTTTCTGGGATTGTTCTGGAAGGGAAAATGCCGAAACAGCAGGGAGCAGGAGATAAACAGGCTATTCGTGACTCGTTAAAAAAGGCGACGGTGGCCAACATTGTGGAGAGCGTAAGGACCCTCGTTCCAACTGGGCTATAAACTTTTTCGGCACCAGCTGGACCGAGCATCTGTCGGCTTGCGCGTGGAGAGATGATCTGGTGCGGATGACAACGGAGCTGTGCGTTAAAAAACCCAACACCTTACATAACTGTGCTGATTAAAAACTCAGGCAGTCCAATAGCACAGTGGCTTATGCCTACTATCAAGGGGCCTCCGGCTGCACAGGGAGCAAGTCTGCAGACAGCGTTCACTGTTACACGGCCAATGCCAGGCTGGGCTGAAAATTCAGCTCTACAATAGTCGGAACTTGTCTTGAAGTATTGCGTAGGGTCAGTTTGCTAGTATTGATCAGAAAGTGACCAAGACATGACACTCCACAAGTGATAATTTGGGTAAAATTAGCCTAAAAGGCCTAAACATACCCAAAGTAAATTGCACACTGTTCTTGAACCATTTGGAGTATATGCGTGCTTTTTGTCTTTTTTGAAAGGTATGTGTACCACGGCAGTACAGCGGAACACTAACAGGTTCAGACAAAATACACAAATGAGTGTTTTAAATTAATTTGTTTCATATATTTCATTTACAGATTATTCACTACTTTATCACCTACACATTCTAAATTACACCTCTTTTGGCAGATAAACATCTTTATATTTGTCCTTGAAAAGCAAAAACGAAGGTATCATTACATAAACTTAATAATGTTAAAGTTTGTTTTTACGTTTATGCTCATCGGAAGCAGGACTTGCCGACATCTTGGAAGTGACGTCAAATGACACGTCTCACTGAGGTCAGGGTTGATCGATGTACCCCGAGTTCACAGGTTGAATGTCTGAGTGATGTTCCAGATATTATTTCCAAGAACAAGGTGGGGAAAAAAAAAAAAACAGATTCTGAGCTGTCTGGAACGTAGCATTAGGGCTATAAATACAGAGTAAAACAGGAGCCAAACAAGGAGCAGGTGGATCAAATTAATTAAACAATGAGTTGCCATGACAACAAATGAGAACATACTAGAAACCATGGAAACAAAAAGGAAACAGGAAACAAAGATCTACAAACTAAACCGTTACGCTCTCTCATTTCAAACAGCCTCTGAATACATCTCTCGACAGAAACGTTTTTGCAGATTTTAATAAAATGTTATTTAATAACGGTAGTCATAATAAGCATATTTCCAGTACATGCCTCAGGCTTCAGACTCCTCGGTAATCCTTCGACAGCTGGGTGAACCGGCTCATTCGGTTCTTTTTGATTCGGATTTGCTACTTCGTATAGATGTATATACATAGATGCCTCATTAGCAGCCAATTAAATGGGCTGCAATACATAAGCTGTCCGCCATATTGCAGCATTCCGTGAACATTTAAGATCAAGTTGACAGCGTCTGCAATCGTAGTTAGATGCGTGCATGAATATCTATATATGAAATAGACTTGAGCAGATGATTTTGCTAAACTAAATACAATAAGATGAAGGCATCAGCTGACTCGACATTAATAAAAGTAAAAACATAATATTGCATTAAAACATATAAAAACACAAACCAACACATTCTCACCTGTGAAAGGTTATCCCATTTCTTCAGGAATTTAAATCTTGGACCAGAATTGCGTAATGTTGTGCCATCACTGATTCTTGCTGTGAGTGACAAGACCATGACTGTTCCAAGATGGCGGGCATGCCGACGTGTCTGGTGTGTTGGAATGAGGCATCTACGTATACATATCTGCATCATCAACCCGGAACTTAGGTTCGATTCAGTTCGATTAATGAACCAGCTCGACCGGTTACTTCCTAAAACTGGGCTCAAAAGAACAATTCGTTCAAATATCGAACATGACTATTTCACTTTGATATCATGTTGATTTTAAAAAAGTGATACAGAATAGAAAGAGCATTTCCAGGAGCACACTAAGATGCCTTCACCAGGGCAACATATATATTTTTTCAATGATATCTCACAGTCCTGTTTGTGTGGTTTGGAATAAAAATATTTGCTTGGTTATCTCTTGGTTATCTCTTTGGAAGCCAATCTGAAAATGGTTTCTTTAAAACGGTCTTCATACAGACTCTGTGAATCACTGACTGAACAGTGAGGCCTAATACACAGAGCAATAGCTAATGACATTCGCCTTACGCATATGT
Organism: Chanodichthys erythropterus; assembly: GCF_024489055.1. Lineage (NCBI taxonomy): Eukaryota > Metazoa > Chordata > Actinopteri > Cypriniformes > Xenocyprididae > Chanodichthys > Chanodichthys erythropterus. The sequence continues at coordinate 29,462,491 of NC_090225.1, read as the reverse complement.
ACATTGATCAACAATTAAACAACAACACAGACGGTGCATTCTGAGTGAGCAGCCCTCCAAATATGTCTGTCCATTTTTAATCCATGAAAGAGAGCGCAGGGCAAGTTTAGCCTTTTAGAAAGAAGTTATACTGCAAAAGATTTGATTTTTGAAGAACTTTTTGCTTATTGTCTTACATGACATGCGACTCCATCACCATTTCACCCTCCCTCACGTAAAGAAACTTCTCTGTATTTCAGCACAAGTTCTTTAGTCGCTCTCTTGAAAGTTTGTTAAGATGTTTACAGCCTCATTAGTCTGTAAGTGTGAATGAAGGCATGAAAAATAGATAAGCTGGATCTGTGCTGCGTGCCAGAGGAGCGGCGCGTGGCACTTAAGTCTTTGCAGTGTGACAGACGGCCGGCCCTTTCATTCTGCAGCATCAGGGTATCATTTGGAATTAAAGAAACTTTACGACTCCCTGAACTGATTTTCTGGAATATGAAAACATCAGCATATGGCTGAAGACAGCAGCGGGCTAAAAAGTCAATTTCCCTCATGGAACATAGCAAGAGGGGTGACATTCATATTTATATTGTCCTTTTGGCTCAGTGTTGCCTAGGACAGTGTTTTTTATGATATCTACTTTTAGTGAGCACACATTTCTGTGTTTATACATATCGTTCACGCATGTCATTGCTGTTATTTTTCCTGTGAAACACAAAAGGAAAAAAAAATTGTAAGCATTTTCAAGCTATAAAAAGGTCAACAAAACTGTCCCTCACACAAAACTATCATATGGATTCAAAAGACATGGAATAAAGTTCATGAGCAACGCAGACTACTACTAAACATGCTTCTACCTATGTGTCATGTAAATTAAAGGGTTTAAAGGGTTAGTTCACCCAAAAATGAAAATAATTTCATTTATTACTCACCCTCATGTTGTTCCACACCTGTAAGACCTTAGTTCATCTTCAGAACACAAATTAAGATATTTTTGATAAAATCTTAACTCTTTCAATGCCCAGTAAGCTGCTAAAGACGTATTTAAAACAGATCATGTGACTACAGTGGTTCAACCTTAATGTTATGAAACTTAAAGAATTTAGAGAAGTTAAAGAATACTTTTTGTGTGCCAAAAAAAAAAAAAAAAAAAATTAAAAATAACGACTTTATTCAACAATATAGTGATGGGTGATTTCAAAACACTGCTTCATGAAGCTTCAAAGCTTTACAAATCTTTTGTTTCAAATCAGTGGTTCAGAGCGCCAAAGTTACTTGATTTCAGTAAAAGAGGCTTCGTTACGTCATAACTGTTTTGAAATTTCAATGGTTCGCGTCTTTGGCAGTTTGACGCGCTCCGAACCACTGATTTGAAACAAAAGATTCGTTAAGCATTGAAGCTTCATGAAGCAGTGTTTTGAAATCGCCTATCACGAGATACTGTTGAATAAAGTCGTTATTTTGGGTTTTTTTGGTGCACAAAAAGTATTCTCTTTAGTAACTTTAAAGTAGTCTTTAGTAGCTTTCTGGGCATCTGAAAGTGTTAATTATCTTGCTAGCAATGCAGGCCTGAGCCAATTTGTGTTCTGAAGATGAATGAAGATCTTACGGGTGCAGAACGACATGAGGGTGAGTAATTAATGACCAACCCTTTAATTCGAGTCTATAGTCTCAAATATAGGCCTACTTTATAATCAAACTATCATAAGTGTGTCATTTTAATGACCTCATCTTAAAAAAGTTTTGTGTTCCCCCGAGAAACCTTAAGTGCAATATCTTTGCATTCCCTTTTGCATTCCCTGACCTTATCGGGGGAACGCAAAACATTTCAGAGAGAATGCAAAAGAATTGACATATAAATTTCTCCCTACCATCTCATTTTTTTTTCCATCCATGTAATGCGATGTGTGAAAGCAGTGCCATTTGTTGATGTTAACCAATAGACTGTAGTGCATCTTCTGAATGTCTAGTACAGTGGTTCCCAAACTTTTTAGCGTGGAGTACCCCCTGAAGGGATCACCATCCTTCCGTGTACCCCCTCTCTTCCACTTAGACTGCAGTCACACCTTTACCATTAAGGGACAATATTTGCCCCCTGAATTGATTTTCCAGTGCATTCTTTTTTTTACCTTTTTAAATAACTTTATAAAATAATTCATGTTTTAAATAAAAATGTTCAATAGAGAAATATGCAATGATGGTAAAACCAAGTAAAACTTTTAAATATTAAACTAAAACCGCTAGTAGGTGGCAGCAAGTCACTGTTTTTGTGAGTGAGTCATGGAGTCATTCATTCAGTAACGAAGCAAGTGGCTGTGAATGAATCATTGAATCATTGACTCACGATTCATTCAAAGCCGCAGAATTGTTTGCGAAACACAGACGTGTATTGTAGTTCTGCTGCGGTTTTCGTTATTATTTCATTGCAAAATAGAGTAAATACTGACAGTACTGTGTTTAAAATGTACGTTTTATTTTTTGACCTGTTGTAAGTGCTAAATCCCCATTTTTACAAAGGTGCACTGTCGAGAACGACAGTAATTTAGCGCGATTTAAGGCAGCAGATTCGGCACGCAATCTATGTATGCTGCTTGTGTGGATACAGTCATTTTTGATTACAAATGATGAGGTAATTTGATTAAATGTACTGGATTTACGACATTTTGGCAGTTAGAAATACATGCTCTATTTTAATATTATTTTAATGTAGAATTAAATGAAATACTCAGCATTTTGTTCGCATACCCCCTGTTGTCACCTCACGTACCCCAGTTTGGGAACCACTGGTCAATTTTTTTGTGACAACATTTAAAATATAGACATTCAACAAGGCTACACCTATGAACGGCCACGGGTGCTTTTCCCAAAGCCAACTATGTAGTTACGAAACAATTCAAAGGAAATTGCGACCATAGTTAGCTAATGATACTATTGGGAAACGTACCCCAGATCTGTTGATAAAAAGTTTGATGTTAGCTTACAATGCAGTACGCTGAAGGCGGCTCACTAGGTTTTTGAGAGCTTCAGATTGTTATATTTCAATAAGGCCTCCCATTTTTAATTTCAATAAGATTTTGATCACTTTTCCAATAGCCTAGACCGTATGCGTCAAAGAAACAAGCGCGCCACCATCTTTAAAATATTGTCTTTGAACTTCTGTTTTTGCGGGATCTCTGTACATTTCTATGGCATTGCTGTCAAAGGATAATTAGCTGGTTAAGTGGATTTACTTGTTGTAGAGTAGTCATTCGCTACGAGTGTAGATCCGGTGTGTGCTACATTTGTAGAAAGCTATAGCGTTCCAAGCAGACTGCAGTGTACATGTAAACAAAAAGGTAAAATGTGAGACTACAGACATGTTCCTCTTTGTACAGTAATAATTTGATAGGAATACAATGTACTACAAACCTTAATTTCATTCAGGAAGTTTCCCCTCAGGATGTTTTCTTATAACTCAAAATGACCAGTTTTAACCGGTTTGGAGCAGACTACCCGACATTGGGTTACACTGACCCAGCACTGTGTAGGTATGTGATGAGGTTCATCATTTGTATTGATAGTAAAAATGACCCAACAGCTGAGTTACAGAAAACTACCCAGCACTGGGTAAAAATATTAAAAATAACCCAATAAAACGATCCAGCATGCTGAACCCAGAATTTGGGTTAAAAAAAAAAAAAGAATTTCACTCTAAAAAATCTTGGGTTATTTTTTTTTTTACCCAAGTCCTGGGTTCAGCCTTTTGGGTCATTTTTGGGGTTATTTTTCCATTCTTTCCATTCATTACCCAGCTCCTGGGTTAGACGTAACAACCCAGAGTTTGGGTAGTTTTTGCGTTACCCAGATCCTGGGTCAGACGTCACAACCCAGTGTTTGGGTAGTTTTTGCGTTACCCAGATCCTGGGTCAGACGTAACCCAGTGTTTGGGTAGTTTTTGCGTTACGCAGATCCTGGGTCAGACGTAACAACCCAGAGTTTGGATAGTTTTTGCATTACCCAGCTCCTGGATCAGACATAACCCAGTGTTTGGGTAGTTTTTGCATTACCCAGATCCTGGGTCAGACATAACCCAGTGTTTGGGTAGTTTTTGCGTTACCCAGATCCTGGGTCAGACGTAACAACCCAGTGTTTGGATAGTTTTTTCATTACCCAGCTCCTGAATCAGACATAACCCAGTGTTTGGGTAGTTTTTGCTTTACCCAGATCCTGGGTCAGACGTAACAACCCAGAGTTTGGATAGTTTTTGTGTTACCCAGCTCCTGGGTCAGACATAACCCAGTGTTTGGGTAGTTTTTGCGATACCCAGATCCTGGGTCAGACATAACCCAGTGTTTGGATAGTTTTTGCATTTCCCAGCTCCTGGGTCAGACATAACCCAGTGTTTGGGTAGTTTTTGCATTTCCCAGCTCCTGGGTCAGACATAACCCAGTGTTTGGGTAGTTTTTGCATTTCCCAGCTCCTGGATCAGACATAACCCAGTGTTTGGGTAGTTTTTGTTTTACCCAGATCCTGGGTCAGACGTCACAACCCAGTGTTTGTGTAGTTTTTGCTTTACCCAGATCCTGGGTCAGACATAACCCAGTGTTTGGGTAGTTTTTGCATGTCCCAGCTCCTGGGTCAGACATAACCCAGTGTTTGGGTAGTTTTTGCATTTCCCAGCTCCTGGGTCAGACATAACCCAGTGTTTGGGTAGTTTTTGCATTTCCCAGCTCCTGGATCAGACATAACCCAGTGTTTGGGTAGTTTTTGTTTTACCCAGATCCTGGGTCAGACGTCACAACCCAGTGTTTGTGTAGTTTTTGCTTTACCCAGATCCTGGGTCAGACGTCACAAACCAGTGTTTGGGTAGTTTTTGCATTACCCAGCTCCTGGGTCAGACATAACCCAGTGTTTGGGTAGTTTTTGCATTACCCAGCTCCTGGGTCAGACATAACCCAGTGTTTGGGTAGTTTTTGCATTTCCCAGCTCCTGGGTCAGACATAACCCAGTGTTTGGGTAGTTTTTGTTTTACCCAGCTCCTGGTTCAGACTTAACAACCCAGGGGTTGAGTTATTTATCACAGGCTTTTTGCAACCTCTTCAGGAGAGAGCAGTGCAGCTCCGTCAAATTGGTGTCTTCGGTAAAATACAGGTTTGTGTACGTTTTATTTTATCTAAAAATTCATTATTGTTCTGTATATCATTTAATTTTATGCAAAGCAACATACAGGGGCGCGATGTGAGTCACCTAAACGAGTGCATCGAATGGATTATGTCCACTGAAGACAGTATTTTTTTAATTTCTATTTCAATTTTTTATCTATTTACTTACATCATAAGTCCTCCTGTTTTGTTTTTCTCATTCTCTATGCATCCTGTCATGCACCCTTCAAACCTGACAGACAAGATGCAGAATGTCCCGCCCCCTTAGTAAGACATGGTGGGAGAGGCTGTCAATCACTTAAATTGCTGAGCAGTCCAGCTCTATGTGCTTCTGTCATGCACTGATGGACATGTGGACTTTCCCACCTAGTAGGGGGCGACTTAGTGGCGGGTAAAGCGAAAGGGATGCATCCTAAATAAACTATTAATATGTTATGAATGTTTCCTACATTGCTAGGCTTTTATAAAAGATATAAAATCCTATTATTTTAATGATATATTTTGTCTGTTTCGATAACAATGAATGCGTTAAATAAATAATTAAATATGTAAAAATGGATTATGCATATCTTACTTTTTCCCCCTCTAAAGTCCAATTACACAATAATATGGCAATTTCACAGTACAACAGGTAATGGGCAATTATTCAACTTAGTCATGCAGTGTAATGTTTCAAAACAGTTATGCTAAAACCATTGTTTTAACAACTAATTCACAACTTCAGGATTCATTCAATACATGTGTATTGAGAGTATATTTTCTTGATAGATGACTTTCTTTGTATATGGTTGGGCAAATCCATTTTTACCCCAGCAAAGTGTTATCGAGCGCGCACGGCCCTTCTCGCCTCCCCCCGATCGACCCCGTTTTTTATGAATAATTGGTGATGTGTGTCAATATTGCACCCCATAGTAACCATATGGTTGGCCTGAGCAGACAGGCGATTGTTTGGTGCTGTGAAATATTGTGTTACCCTGTGAGATGTGGAGCCAGTGGAAGCAGAAACTGTTGCTCAGACTGACAGTTACATTGTGTGTCTGAATGGGAAAACTTCTGAGGAAAAGATGCAAGTGGACCCAGACAGAATGTCCTGACCTCCAAAAGAAAAGACGATTTGACATGGTATAAGGTCTTCCATCGCTTCCCATCTCTCGCTATCTGCCTTTCAGCCAATGGGAAATGAAGAGGAACATTAAACTTAAGTGGAGCTTTCTTTTGTTCTTCAACCCATGAGGAGAAACTTTTTTGGTGCCCAACAGTTGTCCTTATATTCACTGCTATTAATATAATATGCAATATGTCTGAAAGGCCCCTGGACTATTTAACAGACTGCTGGACTAAAACTAGTTTCAATTACTCTAATGGCACAATGACAGTTGTGATGCATTGGATGCTGTTTAAAAAAGCTTTACATTACTGAAGTACCTTTATGGACATATGCATACACAATGAACGTTGTGTCTAGTTCTGCAATGCACAACTTTTTTCTTCTAGACTTTTTCTTCTAGTTCATTCTGAAAGAAATCAACAGAAAAGTGTGGGATATGACTTCATCATCATACAGGTGCTATTTTAATGCAAAAGAAAAATAATAATGTATTAGTTTCCTTGTACAATATTTATACATGGAAATATTTATTCTTCTTCCCTTAATTTCTCTTTGATTTAAATTTATTTTTATATATGAATATGTACACTCTTAGAAAAAGGTTCAACGGGGTTCTATCTAGAACTCTAGGGTTCTTGACTCAATTTAAAGAACCAAAAAGGTTCTATATGAGGAAAAATGTCTTAAATGATTCCATAATACTTCCATGTGATTTAATTTTTGTCCTATTGATAAAGTATGTTTATGAGCTGCTTAATTCATAAATTTTAAGAGCCCTATTTTAAAAATCTAAGCGCATGGTCTAAAGCGCATGGCACTAGTGCACTGCATGTCCGAATCCACTTTTTCTAGTTTAAGGATGGGAAAAATGGTCAGCGTATAGTCTAAAAGGCTTGTTCCTATTCTCTTAATGAGTAATGGGTGTGTTTTGGGCATGCAATAAATCAATCAGAGTCTCATCTCCTATTCCCTTTAAAAGCCAGCTGCATTCGCGCCATGGCAGATTCGCTATTTACATGGCGGAATTTGCAAGCAGAAAAACCGAACGCTTCTCTAGCAAGGAAACGGATCTGCTCGTGCACGAGGTTAAAGCGCGCGCAGACCATCTATGGGACAAGCCGGATTTCACCAAAGCATTTTTATCTTTATGCACACAATAATAATCTTTTACATTGTGATACTTTTATTTTTAATATTTGGCATGTTTGTGTGCATCCCTGTGTGTGTAATAATCAGAGTGTACAGTCGCTGTGCACCCGCCTATAGGCGCATATTGCTAACATGCTCTTTAAATAACAAAACAAATATTACGCCAGGTTTCAGTTGGTCAATCGCGCAGTCTATTTCAGTTGCCTCAAAATAGTAACACGCCAACAATGCGCCTGAGCACGTTTTCAGACCAGCACCCCGTGGGCGAACAGATGGGGGCAAGTGCATTTGCACAACGTGGCACAGGACATGAAAATGATAACTGTGTTGGCCTGAAACTAGCAAAAAACACTTGCTTTGTGCCTGGTGCCGCATTGCGCCAGGTGTATGATGGGGCCCTACAGATGAATTAAAACAAAATTAATGAAATAAACCTAAATTCATAAAATGAGATGGGAACAGTTGTGTTTATGAGGTGCCTGACGGAACCCTGTAAGATTCTATATAGTAGGGCTGGGCGATATATCGCGCGCATTTCGTCAGTAAAGCCGGTTCCCTGATTGCCGCTAAATCACCATCACCTGCTTTCAAATGGAGTGGCTTTTAATAGACAGAACCGTAGATCACTACGCAATATCGCATTCATTATAGCAGATGAAACCCTTCGATAATGAATGCGATATTGCGTAGCTTGTCAGTGAACTACGGCTCTGTCTATTAAATGCCGCTCCATTTGAAAGCAGGTGATGGTGATTTAGCGGCAATCAGGGAACTGGCTTTACTGACGAAATGCGCGTGACAATCGCATGCGATATATCGCCCAGCCCTACTATATATAGATCTGTTTCTTCTAAGAGTGCACTCTCATGGCAATTCATAACTATTTCACGTATCAGCAATTTTTTGGCCAATTCATATTAATTTGTATGACCTCAATCATACAAGTAAGACATGCTGCTGCTGTACAACACAGCTACATTAATTACCTGTAGCAGATCTATACAGGTAAAGCTGAGGTATAGTTTCTGAAAGCATGCTGCAACCGCTACAGCAAATGCTCACCAAGTATTTGAAAGTTGAGCAGCGAGATCATTGGCTGCTGATACAGCAGGAACCAATCAGCTCTTTTCGGTTTGTGGCGACCAGGGCGGGCGAGAGCCGTGAGGGAACGGCGCGAGGCCGGTGGCGCGAGTGTTAATGAGCTTCACCTGGGAGGCGCACCGGCCTTGAGTCCCTCACGGAGGAGCTCCGGGAGCATAAAAGGAGGAGCGACTACCGTGAAGAACGAGAGAGGACCAGGCCTGGACTTTATTTTATGGTTTATTATGTTTGTGTGGCCGGCAGACGTCCGCGAGGGTCTGCCGGAATTACTTTCGTTTTGTTCTTTGTTTATTTTGAATTAAAGTTACGTTGAATGTTCGCCGGTTCCCGCCTCCTTCTTCCCATTTACGAACTGTTACACGGTTGTTAAGTCTGACGTTACGCGGCAGCGCTTCCGGGTCCTAACGCTCTATCTCATACCACAAGAAAACAACAAATGGTGCTAATATACATACACGATGTGGTGTAATACTACAAAAAATATATAATTACAGATGGCCAGACAATGATTCATCTTTTATAAATCATTAAAATATTAATATCTTTGACGATGTGAGCACGGAGACTGTTGTGTAGACTGTAAGTATTTAAAATGTTTAACTTTTTTAAATGATTGATGTTTAATATGAATAAATAGCGCTCATAAACGGCCGTCGATGGCATTCTCAAGTGAAACGAGTCAAGGCTTGGACCCGGAAACGGCGTTCTTTATGTCACGACTTAACAAGCGGATAGGTGATGTGACTGTAAGCAGATTGAGTTAAGGACCTATTAGCCTGCGCCATCTAGAGTTTCATGACAGAACTTTGTATTCATTTTGCATTACGGTAATGCAAAGCATGCAAAAGCATTTTTTGAAATCATATTGGTCTGGACTGCACATAGGTCAGAAATCAGAATTGTTTATGGCTTTTTCAGCTAACAGGGAACGTTCTCTCAAAGTTTTGAACAAACACTATACCAGTAACATTAATAGAACATTCATTCAAAGTTATTATGTTCTCAAAACGTTAGGATAAAAAAAACATTATTTTATATATCGTTCATGGAACATTTTTTTCTGAACTGTTTTAGTTGGACGTTCATCTGATATTTTTTAAATGTTACTGCTTGTTTTAGAACTTTTAGAGAACATTCAAAAGTAACATTCCCATGATGTTTGCAGAAAAATGGAATGTTCTACCAAACAATTTTTTTTTTTTAATATTTAAAAAAAGAACATTCAGAAAAAACATACTAACAGAATGTTAGTGTTTTTAGAACTTCATTGTTAGTTTGGTTTAAGCATGTTTAACAACTGATTATGCTGTTTAAAACAAGCTACTCTCTTTTTTGATTATTTTATTTTGCCCTCATACGAAGGCTACATGTCTTGGTAGTCCTCTGTTGGATTTTGCATATTTTGATCAAGAGTGTGCGGCCTGATCAAAAGTGATGCATTCTCTTAAAGTGGTAACTTTCATCATCCTTTACACAACTTCTGGAACAATCACCATTCTGTCAGCATAATCGGCTTTGTTTACCACAAAGAGAGACTAAATTGATGCCCATTCTGCCTTTATCTTAAAAATAAAGCGGAACAATTAAAGCCCATGTCTCTTTGCTCAGCTTTTGATGTAGCACAATGCTTTCCCACTCGCTGTTTTTTCTGGGGAAGTAATGCGGAGCATGCTGCTGGACCTCAAGCTAAGCGGTAACAAGCATGGGGCGGCTCCTTGTTTTTGCTCAATCGGAGGCATTCAGCAACACTGTTTGGACTATCAGTATGATTTATTTGTCTGTATTGACCTGCGTTCCCTGCTTAATTACCCTGGGATAATCTCAGACAGAGCCTCTTGACACTGGCAGAAAGCCCAGCCACTTTGGCTCTGGGGACCAACTGTTGACCTGATGGTTGGGGGTTGACGGGCAGGGGCGATGGGTCGCGGCTGCACCGTCCACTCCAACTCCCGCTCTCTGCAGTGGCCGGAGCCACGGACCTACAACCTCCTGGGTGAGTGAGTCCCATCGCCCTAATGAGGCGGCGTGACGGCGGCGGCGTTCGAGCGGCTCGCCCTCAGTGGTAAATCATTGAGTGAAGACGGTGGCTCTAGCGGAGCCGGTTCAACCTCTGGCTGAAACACATTTATCTAATATAAAAATGATCCGACGGAGCCTTTGAACTCACAAAGTTCAAGAAAACAAACTTGAGGCGAGCCTTCCAAAGAAAGTAGTGCGACGTCAATTCGTTTCCAAGCCTCGCTCATAGACGACGTCCCACAAATGCACAATGTGAAGGAAAGCAAAACTAATTAGCAGGAAAGTTGTGCCTGCAAAATAAACATTTAAAAACACAGCGTGATACCCGAGATTACATTTGAGGTGTTTCGTCTGTGCTTTTCTAATTGTATTTTTCTATATGTCTTGCCAGTGGAGTTTTGGCCGTGGTTTATATAAAAAGAAATCAAATGAGATGGTTTGTTTGAAATCAAAGTAAGTGAGATCATTGCAATGTTCTCCCCAACTCAACCTCCTCAACAAAAATCATTATTTAATTTTTTTTTTATATCCTAATAATATCTTCTTAAAAATAAATGAAATTCATTAAAGATCCGATTGCCTCAACATCAGGAAATTTCTTTAAACAGTTGGAACTCATTACAAATGTTTTAGTTATATCATAATGTTAACCATTTTGAAGCACTTTTGTCATTTTTATTATCTTTTTATATTACTTTTTAGGTTTAATTTATTTTATTTCAGTTTTAAGTTATATTATTTATTGTGATTCAACATATGTACCATCACATTTATCATATTATAACTTCTTTTTTTTATTATATATTTTATTCTAGCTTTATTTCATTCATTTTTTTTTTTTTTATTCAATTAACACTAATGTTTAGTTTTAGTTTGTTAACGTAATAATAACCCTGATATCGTTCTCTTAATTATGTTACAAAGCACATGCACTTATGTAGACATTTACTCGGGTGCATATTGTGAGATATTTGTCCATATGATACTTGAATGTCAAAGTGCACTAGTAGAGCACTAGTAGAGCACTAGTAGAGCTGGAGGAACCTGTGGCCGTGGGTGTGAGTAACGCTCCATCACACAGAGAGTGACAGCAGAAGTGTGGAGAGAGTGATGAGGCCCCCCGCTGGCCGTCTCCAGACGCCTCCTCTCTCCATTCACACCGCAGCACTCTTCATGTCCCCGGCCAACAGGTAGCTGCAGACTTTGGAACGGTCATTTGGTTACTGATGTCATTACTAATGTGGTTTAGTTCTTGAGCATTTTTGTTCGTTTTGTAAAAGGATTTTCTAAAGAAGAATTTTCACAAATAAAGTACAAAACAGGGCCTGAAACTCACTGTCAGTGAAAGGAGGATCAGAGCGGTTTAATTTCGTGTTATTCCAGCTAATAAAAAAAAATAATACTTTGTAAGAATGTTTTGCTAATGTTATGAAAACATTATTTCTTTGAACATTCAAAACATCCAGTTTTTTTAAATGCTTTATGTGAACATTAAGGGAACATTCCATTTTATAATTTTGCAAACATTAACGTTACATTTGAATGTTACTTTAGAATGTTCTCATAATATTCTGAAACATTTAAAAAAGGTTAGACAAACACACACACACACACACATTCCATGAACCATGTATAAATAACATTTTGTGTTAAAATTTCATTTAACATTTTGAGAACATCTATTAACGTTACTGGAAGAAGGTTTGTTTATAACTTTGAGAGAACCTTACCATAACATTAAAGGATTAGTTCACCCAAAAATGAAAATAATGGGCTTCCACACCCGTAAGGCCTTCATCATTCATCTTCAGTACACAAATTAAGATATTTTTCATGAAATCTGATGGCTCAGTGAGGCCTCCATAGCCAGCAATGACATTTCCTCTCTCAAAATCCATTAATGTACTAAAAACATATTTAAATCAGTTCATGTGAGTACAGTGGTTCAATATTAATATTATAAAGCGACAAGAATATTTTTGGAGCGCCAAAAAAAAAACAAAATAACGACTTATTTAGTGATGGCCGATTTCAAAACACTGCTTCAGGAAGCTTCGGATCATAAATGAATCAGTGTATCGAATCTGCTGTTCGGAGCTCCAAAGTCACGTGATTTCAGCCGTTGGCAGTTTGACACGCGATCTGAATCATGATTCGATACCGATTCATTGTGCTCCGATGCTTCCTGAAGCAGCGTTTTGAAAAATGGTTTAATTCAAACTAAAGTCTCACATTGTCAAATCTAGTCACAAATGTTATATTCAAACTATCATACCTGTTGATTTAGGCCTACCTCATCTGTCAACATGAAGGTGGTGAATTGCAGAGCTGGTTCAAACATATCCACATCGATATGATCTGATGATTTCGCTGTCATTTTTGTTGTTGATGTTTTGTTTATCTTGTTATTGAGAGGAAAGCGCGAGGCACATATTTACATATTCATCTAACTGTTGCTCTCAGCAGTGTGGACGACGTCTAGATGTCCGTTAACAGCTGCAAAGGCATTTCCAACTCATATTTACTTATAAGCAAAGAACGAAAAAGAACTTCTCCGTGTGTATATCAGGCCTTGAATCACCTTCAGTCTCAGTACTTCATCTGTGCACGAGTGCGAGGCGAGCACGAGCAGTAAATTGCTGGCTGTAGTTCACTTAAACGGCCACTGGTGTCGCTAATAACAAGGGTTTTTGAATTCTACATGTAACCTCTTCAAATTAAAACATCAATATTAAATTAACAAATTAATACAAACCCACACACACACAAAAAAAAATAAGTAGCCTTAAGTATTTAATATTTTTTTAGTTAAATAAATCTAAATATGCATACTATACTAAAAACGAATAAAAATGACAACAACAAAAAAAAACACTAACTGAAAGAAATTAAACTAAAATTGAAATGAAAACAAAATGTAAAATTAAAAACTAATTCAAAATATTAATAAAAACTATAATAGTATCTCAATGATATTAAAATAACACTGGCTTGGGGGAACACAGTCATTATTAAAATTTGAGTATACCAAGCCTCGGTTGACTTTGAGTTAGAATGAAAAGCATCATAAGTGCACACATACACACACATGCACACACACACACACACACACACTCACACTGGCTCCTCCTCTTGCCCGAGCGCAGGGATCCCGCTGGGCAGAAGCGCCACTCTCTCTCCAGGGGAAGGCGGCCCTCAGCGCGGGGCCTCTTTGTCATGCAACCGCCGGCCCCTGGCCTTGGGAACTGACTTGCAGCAGTGTACACATCTATTGGTTTGGCTCGGGGCCGGAGGCTCCCTTTGTCTCCCCTGCAGACAGAGATGCCGACTGGGAAGTGCTTGTCATCGCTGAGTTACCGAGGCAGCCAGCCTTCAAGACACCCTGAAATTTTAAGCACAACTGCATCATGGGACATCTACTAAGGTCTGTGGCCCACAGCGGCCCATTGAACAGGAATGATTATGAACCCTAACCCTTCTTTAAGAGGAAAAGAGAGGACATCATCTCCCTTTTACAAGACATTTACTAAATCATGCTGTGGACAAGGAAATGTAGCTCACCAAAACAGCAAAATCACAAGAAGAAAATGAAAATCAGGCCAACAGGACTGCTGTTTGTATTGTGACATTGTTTTCATGCAAATTAATCACATTTACCCTCCAAATTCTCATCATCACAATGTGTCCAAACGTTTAAGTTTTTGTTTTTATTAATTCACATAACTCTTGATGGTGATTCTTGATACTTCAGTAATTTGTATTTAAATCAGAATAAATTAAAGGTAAATTAAAAGGCAGTACAACAAAATACCATGATGTAAAAATAGTTTAAATAGCCTACGTATATGTCATTATTTTGGCATTAAACTAACTTTTTGATATTTGATATATTATTTTTGACTTTTTAGGTTTTTCTTATTCTCAAATATTTTAGTGGACAGAGACCTGAGAGTGCAGGATGAGTCAGCAATATTTTTCATCCTCTTTACTGAAAAAGAAAGATTGCACATTTTAAATGTGTAAATATGCATTTATGGGCCATTCTTCAGAATTGGTGCAAACTGCTGTCCCACAACCAAAAAACACATTTAAAAAGCATTTAAGTATTCAAATTTTAGATGTTTACTAAGATCCTTCTATTATCTATTGAATCCCACAATAATATTTAAAATGTCAGTAAGATTAATATATATATGTATGTAATCATCATTTATTGGGTACTTTCAGTTGGGAGGTGTCTGTCCTGAACCTTTATATTTCAACTTGTGAAAATGATATTGAAATAATTTTTGCATTTTATTCCATTGTTGTTTTTATTATACATTATTTTATATTTTTTCTTTGTAAATCATTAAACTTCATGTAAAATAAATGTGTCACACATTTTTATATCACCACCGAAACAGTGTGTTTGAGTCCATTGGCTGATTTTAACACACTTTCTGATCAGGAAATATTCCTGTGTTCCTCCTCTCACAGCCTCTCTTTCAGAGTAGATAGATCATCATTCTGAGTTAAATGTGTTCACATGTCTGAAAATCTGTGTGTGACCTTAAGGAACGTCACTACCAAACACCCTTTTTCTGCAATTAAACAAACTTTTTTGAGTGTTATTCCATTAAATGTAGTTTGTATGTGTGTGCAACTGTTCAGAACTGAAAGCCATGTGCTGATTATCATCTTTGAGCAACTCCAAAATATCTAAAATTGTCACTACAGAAACACCACAATGACCATTGTTTTGAGTAGTGACAAAAGAGAACACAGTCATTTATTTGGGGGAAATAAACAACGTTTTAGTACAATTATGCAAATCATTAGTATTTTAGTATGTTTTAGTATACGAGTTAAATCCTGTAATGTGATGCGGTCACTACCAACACATTACTGTCACGACCGAAACATGGGATGTTTTGTCTAAAATAAAGTATATTGAATGATCAACTAAGATGTTATTATAGTGTTTAGTTCAATGTTTATTCATACTAATGAATCCTTCACTTTGAAATATGATCAACTTTATGACTTTTACAAAGTAATATTGGATTCAAAATCCAACAAATCTCATAAATTACACATGAAATATTGTTAAAATTGTAATTATTATTGATTTACCTCTAAAAAAAAAATATATATATATATATATAAAATGTAGTAAGTAAATGTAATCAAAATCTTAATAGGTCAATGTAACCCTTCTTATTAAATTATTTATATTTTGTGTTTCAGTAGTGACGAATTTGGGGAGAGGAAAATAAAATATTCCAAAACTTTCTGAAAATAAAATATGAGAATTAACTGCACAATTACTAGAAATGTGTACCTTGGATATTATACAATTTACATACATACAAAATTTGTGGAAAAATACATTTTTTTCAAGAAGTTTCCAAATCTGACTTTGAACCAAATCTGTACAGTGACCCATGAATGCATTTAAACAGTCTAAAAGACTCAATAATCAAATATTGATTTGACCTGGATGTGTTCTTGACAGGTTTGCACAATTATGAATTGTAAGGGTTGGAATTGTTGTTCTTATTAAGTATCATATTACTAGAGAAAAAAGAGGATTTCTGTAGATTTGATGTATTCTAGAATTATGAAGTAACTATAATGTTTAATGAACATATTTCAATATATTGTTTGTTTTTCCCCCACAAAATATATTTTATACATTTAAACAAATTCATTTCATTCTAGTGAAAAAGCATCCGTGGCACATCATGATGTTGCGTAATGAAGACAGATGAAGATTAAACGCACAGGTAAACCTGAGAGAGTGGAGAAGAAGAGAGAGGGACCGGAGCGGCGGCTCATGAATGTCACTCAGCGCTCTGAACTCAGCAGGGACTCTCAGAGTCATGTTATGTGTGACATGTATTCAACAATTCCTTTCTATATGACAGAAAAGAATTGTGCGAGGCCAGCCCTGCGACTAAAGCGTATGAAATTGCATTATTAAAAAACGTATTTCCAAAGCCTGGAGGAGGACGCTTCACATTGACCGCGCAGCTAAAGAGACTTTAAGGTTGTCTGTTCTGAAGGCGGTCGAGGTCAGCGGAGCATCAGCAGCATGTGTGAGAGAGGAACAGGATTCAGGATTCAGGTGTTTGGTGGGAAAAGGTTGTTTATAACTCAATATTTAAAAAGTCACCTTTGCTGGTGAAATAAGTCACTTTTGGTATCATTTTCAATAAACAAGTTTCAATAAAACATCTACTGACAATCCATCCCTAAACTCAAATAAAGAAATTATGATTGATTTTATGTTTAGACTAGAATAAATAAAACATTTTTAGCACTATTATATTTTACTTCATGACAATTAAGTGCAAATCCTGCTGCCACACACCCAACCAATTATATGTGTAATTTAAAATTAATTACGTTTCATTATTATTTTTAAATAAATTTATGATAAATTATTTAAATTGTAAAGTATTTATACATTATGGTAATATTTGTTAAATTGCCTTTAACTGATGGTGGTTTTGAGAATATACTGAGAATAATGATAACAAAATAATTCAAAAATAAGTCTGGATGCATTACAAAAGTGAGAATTTTAAGGGAAATGTGCTTGTCATGAAAATAAAGTCATCATGAAAGTCTTAAAATAGGCTTGATTTTTTTTTTTTTTACAACAAAAATTTGACTCTTTTAAAATCCACACCTGCAAAAAAATGAATAAAGGTGAAATAAAAGATAAAATAAGTGGGAATAAGTCTTTAAGAGTGAATTATTTGTGTAAATTTGATTTTAGTCAAGAAGTAAAATAAACCTTTGCTGCCATCCAGTGTCTTATCGTATAAATAACATTTAAATTGTGAATCACAGTTAGCCTAATACATCTATTTGTCCTCAACTTTACCTATTTCCAGTCACATCTGTGCACTATAAATTACTGAAAGTAAAGAAGCCATGTTTTAAGACACATCTTAATAACTTCAGTTAGGCTACATGAAAAGACACAGTGTTCATTTACAAATCTGAGTTCTTATACTGGAAGTGGCCATAGGCAGTTTCCTTCATATGTGGCCCTGGACCACAAGCCATGAGGGTCAATTTATACATCAATCTGAACGCTGAGTAAATAAGCTTTCCATTGATGTATGGTTTGTTAGGATATAATAATATAATATATTTGGCTGAGATACAACTATTTGAAATAAATCACCCAGTTTTGAAAATCTATTTGAATACTATTTGAAAATCTGGAATCTGAGGGTGCAAAAAAATCTAAATATTTAGAAAATCGCCTTTAAAATTGTAGTAAATTTACAAAACATCTTCATGGAACATGATCTTTACTTAATATCCTAATGATTTTCAGCATAAAAGTAAAATCAACAATTTGACCCATTTAAATGTATTGTTGGCTATTGCTACAAATATACCTGTGTGACTTATGACTGGATTTGTGGTCCATCTGGTGTGTAAATTGCTAATTGTTTACAGCTGTGAGGCCAGACAGCTATATCAGCAGATATTTAATCATTTTGAGATGATCAGCATTGGCCATATTGTGTCAGTTCCTAAATATTGAGTAAAAATGGCCTTCGTCATACATCCAACGAGCACTGGACGTCAGTGTGACGTTAGGACGACTCCAACGCAGGTGTAACAGATGAGAGCTGTGCGTGTAAACCTCACTCCCCTGAACTCTAGGGGTTGCAGCATTTAGCCTCCTTGTTAGAGCGTCTGACTCCCACTCCAGAGACCCAGGTTCGAGGGTAGAGGGGTTATACAGGGCCGGCCCGTGGCATAGGCGACATATGTGGTTGGCTAGGGCGCAAAATGACAGGGGACAGCCGCACTAGAGGCTTTAACGAGAGGTTCAAAAAACAAACAAAAATAATGGCTTTGTTCAACAATTTCTTCTCTTCCCTGTCAGTCTCTACACTGTTGATGAAGTGAACACAGTCCAGCGCTTCCAGGTTCTACTTCAGAACGCCGACAGCATCACATGAACTGGAGTCACATTAACTATTTTAATGATGTCTTTACTACCTTTCTGGGGCTTAAAGGTTGTATAATTTATAATGCTCAGCGTAAATGAGTGCACCCCCTTTGAAAAGTAACATTTTAAACAATATCTCAATGAACACAAAAACAATTTTCAAAATGTTGATAAGAATAAGTTTAATATGACATCTGTTTAACTTATCACATGAAAGTAAGGATAATATCAGGATAAAATCAGTTTTACTCAAATTAGGATGGTGCAAAAATGAGCACACCCCACAACAAAAACTATTGTTGGCCTCCATGATTTTGAATGGAATGAACAAACTGGCGTATTTTGCAACATCTATCTTTTCCCATTCTTCAAGAATGACCTCTTTTAGAGACTGGATGCTGGATGGAGAGTGATGCTCAATATCTCTTCAGAATTCCCCATAGGTGTTCGATTGGGTTCAGATCAGGAGCCACTGAATCACTTTCACCCTGTTCTTCTTCAGAAATCCAACAGTGCCCTTAGATGTGTGTTTAGGATCATTGTCATGTTGGAAAAGTGCACGACGACCAAGGGCACGGAGTGATGGTAGCATCTTCTCTTTCAGATTAGAGCAGTACATCTGTGAATTCATGATGCCGTCAATGAAACGACACCAGCAGCACTCATGCAGCCCCACATAAGGACACTGACACCACCATGTTTCACTGTAGGCACCATGCATTTTTCTTTGTATTCCTCACCTTTGCGACGCCATACAGTTTTGAAGCCATCAGTCCAAAAACATTTATCTTGGTCTCATCACTCCAGAGTATAGAGTCCCAGTAGTCTTCATCTTTGTCAGCATGGGCCCTGGAAAACACTAGGAGGGCTTTTTTGTGCCTGGACTTTAGGAGAGGCTTCTTTTGTGGACGGCACCCATGCATGCATCCCATTCCTCTGCAGTGTACGCCGTATTGTGTCACGAGGGAATAGTCACCTCAGTTTGGCTTTCTACTTCTTTAGATAACTGCAGTGAACTTGCATGGCGATTTTCCTCAACCCTTCTCATTAGAAGATGCCCCTGTCGAGGTGTTAACTTCCGTGGACGACCTGGACGTCTCTGTGAGATGGTTGCAGTCCCATCTTTACATTTTTGTGCCACTTTTGCTACAGTATTCTGACTGAAAAGTAAAGCTTTACTGATCTTCTTGTAGCCTTCACCTTTCTGGTGTAAAGAAATTATTTTCTTTCTCAGGTCTTGTGACATTTCTCTCCCATGTGGTGCCATTGCTGACAGCATGAAATGGGAAGGGGTTTTAACACCCTTTTACAGTCAACTGTCTGCTGGACACCTGTGTAATGAATAATTAGACTCACCTGTGGTTGAATTCTTGTTAAATTAGACATTTGTAGTCTAAAATTTAGCTTTGCATCAGAAAAAGAATGGCATCTACGCTAATATTAGTCTTTCTGTTTATCCCGAGGTTTACCGTAGTCAACCGGATTCGGGGCCGTTTCCAGATGAGACCGAGGACCGGTGCCTTGACACGACCACAACGCAGCCCTGTATCAGCAGAGATCGAGTCGACTAGATCATCCATTGTGAAGACATCATCAACACGACAGCCAGTGCCACAGTTTCCTCAAAATTATAATCACGATTATTAATCATGTTTATTCTATCAAAAGAGTAATGTAACTATGGCTATTTTGCAAGTTCTTTACCAACCTACACTTCACCCAAAAGGCCTGTAGGTGGCACAAAGACTTAAATTTAACCAACTATGATAACTTCGTTAGATGGTAAATCAATACAAAACATGGTTTTGGTGAGCGCTTTGTAATATGTATTCACATTAGATTTTAAAGCAACACAATTCGTTTGCAATAAGACAAACCAGATTCAAATTGCCCGGCAAAATTCGTAAAGCAAAGAAAAATCATTTCTAGCTGATCAACATTATGAAAACTGGTAAAACCTTTAGGAACTTAAAAAGATAAAACAGCGAAATTCCTAATATTACTTCCAGTATTTCCAAATTATGTTCATTTTCATAGAGCCAATATCGTGACGATTATTTAAAATCAATCGAGAGAAGCAGATATCGTTATCGTGATAAAATACGATTAATCGTGCAGCCCTTATTTAATTTAATTTGACTCGACATTTATTCAACAGTGCTTTTGATCTGCCTGCATTGACACTATTCTTTAAAAGGAAAAATTATGTACCAGTTATCAATGTAAAGCTGCTTTGACACAAACTGCATTGTAAAAAGCGCTATATAAATAAAGGTGACTTGACTTGACTTTGCTCCAGAGACTTTCAGCGGTGTACTCATTTTTGCATCACCCTAATTTGAGTAAAACTGAAAATTTTGTTCTCTAAGTTATATTATTAACCTTACTTTCATGTTATAAGATAAACAGATGTTATATTAAACTTAGTCTTGTCAACATTTTGGAAATTGTTGTATATATATATATATATATATATATATATATATATATATATATATATATATGTGTGTGTGTGTGTGTGTGTGTGTGTGTGTTTCTGCTTTAAATTAATACATTGTTTAAACTAATACATTGTTAGCTAACTGTATGATTTATATATGTACAGTTCTGAAATATATAACTTGGACTCAGTCACCTCTGAAAACAGATCACTATAATTTGTAATGTAGACACACACATTTTCTGTAAAACTGCTTTAAAATGATATATATTGCGCTATAAAAATAAATGTGAACTGAGCTAAACTGAAAAATATAAAGTCCAGGTGCTCTCAGGTGGTCTAGGGTTTGTAATAGTCTATCAGAAAACTTTTACAGGTAGGTGGTAAAAAAAACTACCAATTTGTCCCCTAAGGTTGTACTTAAAAAAAAAAAGGACAAAAAGTATTTTTTTAATACAGTACAGCTGCTGAAAAAAATTGATGAATTATTCAAAAAACATTGGGGCATTTTACATAATGATGATTAGTTGATGAATAGATCCTCCAATGAAAACAAAAAGTTGAAAGTACAACATTAGGGGATAAATTAGTCCATAGTTTTTTACCACCTATATATACCTGTAAAAGTTCCTGGTTAGGGGATAAACCTAAGAGCTGCTTTAAATGCTATCATTGTGATAATGTTGTACAAGGTAAAACATTTTTAGATGTAAATACAAACAAGATTTATTCTATTAAACATTTATTAATTGTCAAACTATGATATTTAGGGGGAGAGTGGGGACGGTTGCAACACTTTTTGCATTTCCTTCAATTTCTTTGAGACCATTTGTATTTGAAAGCCAAATTATTAATACAGTAAACCCACATCTGTCAGCTACCCACCCACACCGGCGTAACGTATGATAATATACATACAATTTATACTTGAATAGACAAAGTATTGCAACTGACCCCATAAGAGGGGACGGTTGCAACATTCATTAAAATGTAATTAAAATCATTCTTTAACATCATTTTTGCATTTTTTTTTTTTTTTTTTTTTTTTTACAAAGACTAGTAGGCTAAAGGGGGGGGGGGGGGGATTTGGTTAATTGATACATTTGCAAAATATTTTAATCATAAATCAAGACTTTGAAATTCACAGAAAAACTTTTGTGCACTTATCTAAACTGTGTGTGTGTGTGTGTGTGGCTGGCAGGCTACATTATGACTGACAGTATTTACTTTAAAAAATGAGATACCTGGCTATTAAAAGATGTAATTAGAAGTTTTTAGTGTATGTATCCATCTAATAATAGGCTTTTTAACCAGACAGAGTGTCATGGTCGTCCTAAAGTTTTCTTTATACCCATATGTAATTAGAAATATGTATTAGAAAACAAGCAAGTCGTTGTCAGGCTTGAACAAATACAAACACCAATCAACAAACGCTAATCTAGGCTAGTTGTATGGTATGGTGAGCAGACGTACAGTCCCAGTTTTTGATGTTCTGTTTCTGATGTTTTGACTGGAGCTGTCCCCGGAAATGCCCCCGTTTTACAGCTCGTGCAAAACAACCGCAAGCACATTGCAAAAAAGCCCGACCAACATCCAGCTGCCTGTTGTTTATCGGAGTAATCGTGTAGTGATTATATTCACCACCAGAGGGGGCTGTGCAGCTACACTGAGACACCACAGGAAGACCCTGACCTGAACCAGAGCAGAGAGCTTTAACATCAGCAGTTATCAAAAGAAACGTCCTTATCTGTTTCAAGGTAGTAGGCTAACTGTAACATACTAACTATTCATTATAAGTGAAAGTTTATATGTGTTTTATAACAGGGCCTCAACAGGGTGTGGGATTGTTTTTGGGTTGCTCAATTTTAAACGCCCCCAAAAGTTCCGCAGAACGCAGCACTTTCCACACACACACACACACACACACACATACTTAACTTTATCACGTGGTGTAGGTACGCATGTGAATAAATAAATGTTAAAAAAATTATAATACACTTGCTACTTTGTGCTTAAAATGAGTCTAAAATGCAAAACAAATGTTGTAATTTCTGTAAACAGCTTGTGAACATGAAAAATACAATAATACAGTATTAAATACAATAATAAAACAGGCCTATTTGTTAAATCCCGTTTTATATCTTATCATTTATCTGCTTTTGTAAAGTCATACCTTTGTTATAGGCTAATAGACTAATATTTTGAACTGCTTTTACAATGTGTAGACTACTAGTGTAGTTTTTGGTGAATTGTATTAAAAACAGACCAAAATCCCATTAATCAAAATAATCATAATAATAATTATGGTAACACTTTACAATAAGGTTCATTAGTTAACATTAGTTAACTACATTAGTTAACATGAACTAATGAACTGCACTTATACAGCATTTATTAATCTTTGTTAATGTTAATTTCAACATTTAATAAAACATTATTAAAATCTTAGTTAATATGAACAAACAATTAACTGTATTTCATTAACTAACATTAACGAAGATTAGTAAATACAGTATGTTAGTTAATACATTAATGTTTAACTATGAACCTTATTTTAAAGTATTACCATAATTATTCATGTACTAATATAGGGAACCCACAACAACTGTAAAACATTTCATCTGGTTAAACTTAGAAATGAAAGTTCATCTGCTGCCTTAAAAATGTGAGTTAACTCAACTTGAAAATAACTTTTGTTTCAACTCACAAATAGTTAAGACAATGCATTACTTTAAGTTTAATTTTTAACTTAAAGTAATGCATTGTCTTGACTATTCGGGAATTGAAACAAAGGTTATTTTCAAGTTGAATTAACTCACATTTTTAAGGCAGCAGATGAACTTTCATTTCTAAGTTTAACCAGCTGAAATGTTTTACAAATGTATTGTCCCCTTTTTTAAAATTAGGCTAACAGATAACAATTAATGAGATTTCATTGATATTTTGACCACTCATGTAGGAAATGTCCCTGGTTTCCATTTCAGAAATCTGCTCACCTTATTGTATGATCATAACACGGTTCAAACTTTTCAAATTAATCATGTGGATTAATTTTATGATGTGAAAGCGATAGTTGCATCAACTGTCAATGAAGGGACAGAAATCTTTCTAAAAATATCTTAATTTGTGTTCTGAAGATGAACGAAGGTCTTACAGGTGTGGAACGACATGAGGGTGAGTCATTAATGACATACATTTCATTTTGGGGTGAACTAACCCTTTACGCTGACTCTAACCCAGTTCATGATTCACAATTTCTAATTGTATTTCCTTTTTAATATCTAAAAGATAAGGGACCCTTTGCTCTGCCCATGTCAAATGCTTTCTCATGGGGTACAGATGGATGTGTAGGGAAGTGAAACAGCCTCTAGATGGCGCCAGAGATCTCCTGATCCTTCATGCCAAACTCAAATATCCCTATCAAATAATCTGTAAAATGCACCTGATACTGAAGTATAAGATCATGTGAGTTTATCTTGTGTGAAACTAACCCCCACAATCACCTTCATATCAATGAAGAATGTCTAATTCCTCCATGCTTTTGTTTTAAAACACACTGAACATGGCTGGATGTTGCGATGTTGAGGGGTCCCAACATGTGCACTGACAGATGATCAGAGATGCAGTGGCGTCCAGCAGCTCAACAACAGCACAACGCTGAACTCAAAATGGATGATTGAAGAAGAAAGCCTCTATCCAGAAGTTATGGCATGTGTTCTTGAGGTCTCCTGTGTATTTTCTGCAGCAGTAAATAACCTTGTGGGAGTTTCCGTTGACAGACAAAGTGAGTTCAGATTAGATTAAAGATTAGGAAAACTAATTGGGACAGGAAGAGATTACTGCTAACTTCTGTGTGTCATATGAAGGCTATGAGGCAATCTGTGATTGTGTGTTGGGAAAACCTGAACATTGTTTTACAATATTCAAAATTATTCATGACATATTGATCAGAATTGCTGTCTTATGGTGACATGTAGGAATACAGCAAATATTCAATATTGAGTTTTCATTTCAGAATTGATGACGAAGATCCAAGATGAATAAACATCTTTGAGAAATGAAGACTAAAACTTGATTTCTTTAATATCTAGAAAACAAATATCTGTTTTCTAAAAAGATTTAATGTCAAGAGCCGAAATCATAAAGACAAAATGACACCTTATATGTGAGTGAACATCCTAATCATTATTTTCAAAATCCTTTGTGTTTCTTTTTACAAATATCATGAATTTTTGAATGAATGGGACCATTTGAAAGTTAGCTCAGGGTGTCAGACTGCACAGGAAAACATGATATTTGTTCAGATTATTGGATTTTGAAAATAAACAGCGTTATAAACCAATCAAAATAAACTGTTTTTAAACAACTTGCTGTCTTTGACTGACAGTCATGAGGCTCAGCAATAAACTAAAATAATTTAGACACTTTATCCTCCACTATAAATACTGTAACTGAATTATTTTTTTGAAAATGAAAAATTGTTAATCATACACTCTAAATCAATGTTGGGTTAAAAACAACCCAAGTTGGGTTGAAAATGGACAGCGTTATTGTATACCTGGTAGTTTTAACTCAACTATTGTTTAAATATGACTATGTCTTGCTTAAAATGAACCCAAAATATGTTGGAAATTAAAAAAAAACAGACACATAATTACTAGAGGCAACAATAATAATCAAAAGGTGAACATTTATTAATAAGCAATTTAATATATGTTTATTGTTTAATTATTATTTATTAAACTTATTAATAAATGTTAATTTCCAACCTATTTTTGGCAAGAAATACAGTAATTTTTAAACAATAGTTGAGTTAATTAAAACTACCCAGCAGGTTGGTCAAACATTTAACCCAACCGCTGGGTAAAAAACTATGTAATTGCTGGTTTTGTCCATTTTTAACCCAACTTGTGTTGTTTTTAACCCAGTATTTCTTAGAGTGTAGAAAATGATTAGTATTTTTAATGTATTTCTGTTCTGGATCTGAATCGGCTGTTGAGAATGAAGGTGCTGCTCTTCTTCTCTCTCTCTCTTCCTACTGGGAAACTTTTTAGTGACGTGATGACAACGTTTCAATGAGGGAAAAGGGCACAGATGGAAAATTATGGCTTTCAAAAAAAATCCCTCTACATTCTCGTCATTAAAAACTATGAAACCCACCTCTCTGTAAGGTGAAGTCAGACTAACGTCATATCATAAAAAATATCGGCAACACTTTATTTTGATGGTCCCCTTTAGACATTCTGTTGTCTATAAATAACGTTACACCTACATGTCAACGATTAGTTGAGTATTATAGACTGTTAGGGTCAGGGTTAGTAGAATAAGTTGACATACTTGTAAAGTTACTGTTAGGAGCATCAAAATAGCAGATATTAAGCAGACAGTCTAATACTCTGAGAGTTAGTTGACATGTTGCAAAGTTACTTATAGTTAAGTCAAAAGTGGACCATTGAAATAAATTGTTACCAGAAATTTAACTGATATTAATAAATCCATCAAAATATAGATTCGTAGATTTAAAAATAAATCATATCAGAATTGTTGGTAACACTTTAGTTTAGGGAACACAACTATTAACTAAGTCTACGACCCTCAATAAACTCCCTAATTTACTGATTATTAACAGTTAGTAAGGTAACACTTTACAATAAGTTTCTATAGTTAAACATTAGTTAAAGTATTAACTAACATGAATTAATAACGAGCAATACTTGTTACTGTATTTACTATCTTCGTTAATGTTAGTTAATGAAAAGAGCAGTTCATTGTTTGTTCATGTTAGTTCACAGTGCATTAACTATAATGTTAACAAAAACAACTCTTGATTTTAATAATGTATTAGTAAATGCTGAAATTAACATTAACAAAGATTAATAAATGTTGTAGAAGTGCAGTTCGTTATTAGCTAACTACTAGTATTGCCAAAAAATCAAATGGTTAATTAGTCATTCATGTTTCAAAGGCCCCAGTTGTTATGGTGTTTTCTGCAGTAATTTCTCTCTCTAAATCAAAAGAAACATTACGTACATCATATATGGTGTCATATAATGGAATAACTGTTATTCTCCAGCTTCCTTCAGAGATTTCAGAGTATTTCTCATTGGGTCACAGGCAGTATTGTGCACTTTACACATTAGTTCCCTTCAAAGTCAGCATGAGCCACAAATTTTTCTTCCCTATTGTGATGTATATATATCTGAGTGAAACAGCTTCTCGAATGAGGGAAAGAATGATGGGACTCGATTTTGTCCATCAGGAATTGATTGGATTGATGTGATTGTTTCATGTGAGGGAGAGGCTGTTTGATAATAACCATGTGCACCGATAAATCATTCATAATAAACACTGCAATATTTTATAAAATAATAAGAATTGTTGGTTCTGATTTCATGGTGTCTTTAAAATAAATAAAGCCAGAGTTTTTGGATGCTTGAGGGTTTCAGCTCTTTAAAAATGTATGTAATATTCAACATTTTTGCTTAGTTTAATATGTTCTATAGTTTTATTGGTTGAAATATAACCTCTTATATCATGATTTGGATGCTATAGAGTGTGAAAACGTCTTGTCAAACAATACAGAGTCTCAATGAAGTCTAAAGGTGTTGATAAAGTAGGTCAGCACTAGCGTGATGTAAAGATGGTTATTCACATTATTAATCAAAGGTGTTATTCCGTGTTACCAAGAAACGTTGAATGGGATGAATGTAAAGAATGAACGACCCTGGCAAGAAATGAATAGTTGCTCTTTATTACACTATTGTTGATGGGAACTTCTGATCAACTTCTCTTGAATAGAGTTTTAAACTTCACACCCACATCATCTTCATCATCATGTGCTATATGAATCTTTATGATTCTGCCCTGGATATATGGTATATGCTCATTCTACAAAACAGGTGTCCTTTGTGTCTCTCATGAGTGTTTTTTTATACAGAATATAAGCAGTCTTTATAGATTCTATAAACCTTTATACCAAGGTGCAGGCGTAATCTACTATAATAAGTGAACACTGCAAGAACTGTTACCAGCAAACAACTGAAATGTGTGTAGAAATATAGCAGCATTAAATTCTCTTTCTAAGAAGCACCTTCCAGTTTCACAGCCTCACAGTTTGTAATGTTGAATTTAACTTCAGCCTTCCCAGCTAACAAAGATATGATCTAAAAACCTTTCACTGTCATTCCCATTAAGTTATGAAAACGTTACTTTTGAATGTTCAAAACGTCCAGTTTTTTAAAAATGTGTTGTTTTTTGTTGATTATGCGAATGTTAAAGAAACATTCCATTTTATCATTCTTCAAACATCATGTTACTTTTGATTGTTCTCGTAACATTCTGAAACAAGTAGTAACATTTAAATAATGAACATCCTAAAGCATTTCAGAATAAAAAACATGAATGTATAAATAATGTTTTTGTGGTAACGTTTAGAGAACATTATTAAAGAGTGTATAAAGCCGCTCAGAGTAAAGTAAGAATCAGTCCACAGTAAGAAGAAAGAGCACTATTGTCCCACTGACCACACCAAACGTGATGTGCAGAGGATTGTTTTTAATGACCCTACAAGTTTACTTTAACCATCAAAATATGAGGAAAATATTTTTATATTTTTTAAATATTTTAAAATATGAGGGAAGAACTAAACACTAAACTTAGTGCAGGTATTTATCTGACAAAAAAGGCAAACTAACTACAGACACAGGTTTTAGAAAAACAAAAAAAGCTCACAGGATAAAGAAAACATTGACTGCAATATAATCAGTTATTAATATTTCATTGGTTCACTCTTGTTTTTGCATGTCTTCATAATTTCTTTGTATGACAGTCTGGCCAAAAATTATGTCGCACAATTTGCCATGTTTCATTGAGTTATCTTTGAGTGACTCCAAGCACAACTACTATTTTTAATAATATTTGAATAAAGAGTGAAGATGTCAATCTTCCTATTCTGGACATCACTTCTGGTCACTACTGTATGTCCATTCATTGACTTTCCAACTGACCGTCAAACCATGTGGCAAAAGTATAGATTTCGGGCTTCCCTGCACTTGTAGGAGCCGTTGAAACTCATGTTCACATGTAAATGAGGTGATGGATATCAATAGAAAACATCAATACTTTCTGATAATTTTGCAAAATGCAAAGCATTTTTTTTTTTTTTATAAATTTAAATTTTAAAGTTTCATTTAATGATTTTGTTGTAATAACATTAAATGATTGGTGTGGTGCTGCAGTGACCCTGGCAGGCTCACTATTGGCTGATTCAGTGGTTGGGGGCAGCCATTTTGGGTTGACCCAATGAATGTAATTATAATAAAATCATTTCATTAAGACAATGAAACTTTAATATTTAAAGGGGGGGTATCACACACAGTTTCTGCCAATCTCATCTTAATCTTGAGTACCTGTAGAGTAGTTTTGCATCCTTCATATCTCTGAAAAGTCTTTAGTTTTATCATATTTATAAAAGATACAACGCCGAGTCTTTCCGAAAAAAGCCGAGCTCCTGGAGGCGTGCCGTGTGAGCGGAGCTACAGAGTCACATGCGCGCAACTTTTGCACAGAGATCGTCTGCAAGCTGCACATCATTCTAAATAAAAGAGAACACAAACATTCGTGTTGTTTACATGGCGCAGCTTTACTCACTGCCCGCAATCTGCAAATCCAGCGCCGAAATGGCACTTGTTTGCAAAACATTCATCACCGAAATCCCGGGAACACACAAACATACACTCTAAAAAATGCTGGGTTAAAAACAACCTGCAATTGGGTTGTTTTAACCCAGCGGTTGGGTTAAATGTTTGCCCAACCTGCTGGGTAGTTTTATTTAACTCAACTATTGTTTAAAATTACTGTATTGCTTAATTAAAATTAACCCAAAGTATGTTGGAAATGAACATTTATTAATGTTCAATGAATAATTTTTAAACAATAAACATTTATTAAATTGCTTATTAATAAATCTATATTAATAAACTATTAAATTTATATTAATAAAATATTAAAGCTTATTAATAAACATTCACCTTTTGTCTATTATTGTTGTCTCGAATTGCATCTGGTTTTTAATTTCTCAACTATTTTGGGTTCATTTTAAGCTAGCCATATAGCAATTTTTAAATAATAGTTGGTTTAAATAAAACTACCCAGCAGGTTGGGCAAACATTTAACCCAACCGCTGGGTTAAAACAACCCAATAGCTGGGTTTGTCCATTTTCAACCCAACTTGGGTTGTTTTTAACCCAGCATTTTTTAGAGAGTACATGCACAACTCCGCAGCTGCCCCGGAAAAACAAACTTCATCCACTGCTCCCTTAATGCTGGGTTCTTTGGGAAGCTTTCCCTCACAACCAAAATCACACTCCTTTGGTGACATTTCCTGCGTCTCAATCAGCTCCCTAGCTCGTGAATCAGTATATTGTGAAAACGAATGTGGCCGACTCCCTGATCAGTGCCCTGACTACTGTACTAGGGAGCTGATTGGGACACAGCCACTGTTGAAATCTCTCGGCTTCCGTAACCCGAACGCAGCGTGTTGATGGGCGGCTCTTGCTCTGGGTGATGTGTGTGTGCACGCTTATCAGGGAGAAGTGTCTATACAAGGAATTCCACCCTGTATGACGTGATACAGGTCTATACTAGAAAAAAATTCGCAGAAACATGTCCACAACCGTGTATTTGACACAGAAATACTCTGTCATATTCGTCCAACTCGTGTTTTGAAACTTTAGCATGAGAATGCAACTCTTTAACAGTGTAAATAAGTCCGAATGCATGAAATAGCATTTATTCTAAAAATTGCTTTGCATTATGCAAAATTATCACATAGTATTGATGCTGTGGAGTCCTTTTCTATTGATATACTGTGCAAAAGTCTCAGGCATGTCAGTATTTTCACCCCCAAAAAGGCTTTTAAGCCAGTTATTTATATATTTTGTTGTAATGTGTCAGTAGGAAATATCAGTTCACATTTCCAAACATTCATTTTGCCATTAATTGTAACAATCCAGTGAGATTTTTGAATACACAACAGCCGGTGCTCCACACGGAGATCTGATCTCACCATCATCGAATCTGTCTGTGATTACATGAAGAAACAGGTGAACTAAATCTAGGAGAACTGTGGCCGTGTGTCCAAGATGCTTGAAGAAACCTGCCTGCAAACATACAGCACTGTGAAGAGTTTGAGGCACTTGTGTAAAAATGCTGTAAAGTGAGGATGATTTTAAAAATACTGTCATATATCAATGAACTTCTATTAAATCAAATCAATATTTGGTGTGATCACCCATCGTATTTTGTCAGGTATCGTTTTTCAGGTATCTTTGCAGGTCGGTTTCTTCAAGCATCTTGGAGAAGCATCAATCTGTTTCTTCCTGTAATCACAGACAGTGTGAGATGAGATGTGGGATCAGATCTCCGTGTGGAGCACCGGCTGTTGTCAGAGTCTTTGTGTATTCAAACATCTCACTGGATTATTACAATTAATAACAGAATGAATGTTTGGAAATGGTTTTGCTAACACTTTACAATATGGTTCAATAGTTAACATGAACTAATAACGAACTGCACTTCTACAGCATTTATTAATCTTCGTTAATGTTAATTTCAACATTTACTAATAATTTATTCAAATCAAGAGTTGTATTTGTTAACATTAGTTAATGCACTGTGAACGAAGAATGAACAACGAACGACAGTATTTCTAACATTAACAAAGATGAACAAACACAGTAATAAATGTGTTGCTCATCTTTAGTTCATGTTAGTTAATACATTATGTAATGTTAACAAATGAACCTTATTGCAAAGTGTTACCGAAATTTTGTAAGCATATTGCGTAGTTGTGCTTGGAGTCAGCAATTGTTTTATTTGTGATAACGCAATGAAACGTGACAAATTGCACAACATATATTTTGGCCATACAAAGAAATTATGAACAAATGCAAAAACAAGAGAGACCCAATGAAATATTAATAACTGATTATGATCAATGTTTGCTTTTTTGTTGATCTAAAACCTGTAGCTGTAGTTTCCTTTTTTTGCTAAATTTTTTTTTAAGGTAAAACACCTTCACTTTTTTTCTTCCCTCATATTTTAAAATATTTTTTAAAAAAATCCTCATATTTTGATGATTTAAGCAAACTTGTAGGGTCATTAAAAACATCACGTTTGAACTTTATATGAATCACAAATATTCTAGGAAATAAGAGTAAAATTACATCACTTTTCGAAATCTGACACACTCAATTCTGAGCAGCTTTATACAGAACTTTGAATGAACATTCTAAAAAGAACGTTGATCGTAACTTTGAGAATTAACCTTGCCAGAGCATTCTGAAAACGTTCCCTGTTATCTGGGTTGTTTCTGCCAACCTCGTCATCTTTCTGAAGACATTTAATGATTTATATAAACACAAACATCGACTGAATTAGTGAAAAAGTCACGCCTTGCTCCCCCCCATGTAGAGTCACATGACTAAAATTCCCTCTCTTGTAATGCACATTCATTCTTTACATCAATTAAATGGAACTAGAACATACATGCGTGTAAAACGCACAAGCTGGGACTTCCAGTGTGATGTTTCCACATCTCACCTAACTACCAACTATGGGTGTGGCATAACAGGCGTCGAGCTTTACGTCATCGACTCGAACGTAACGTAAGCGTACAAGCCCGCGCTCGCCCTCTAGCGGAGAAGACGAGAGAACGCTCGCTCATAATGGGTTGTGAAAGTGGAAAGTACCTTATGGAAATCCCCTACTGGCTTTTATGTACTGGTATCAATCGGGCTGTCTAAACTAATAGAGCGTAGACTTCGCCGTGTTTTGGACGCGTTTCATGCGAGCAGTGAAATCCAGTGGATCTCCTTTAAAGCGCCATGAACGATTAAAGTGGACTGAGTGAAGTAGCAGCAGAGCCAGAGCATCTTATGGGCTTTGTTGGTGGATACCGACATATTGAACAGGTAAGAGTTGTCCGATTCATCGCTGCCCGTTCCCTCGCCTCTATAATGTCGCGTCCAGACTCTATCCTAAAGCAAGCGAGGTTGATTTCTCCCATATTGATTGTCTCAAGCTCAAACGGCAGGCTGTCTTGCACGGACGGATACAGTCTTGAACGCCACGGATTTGACAGCCATTGTTTGCGAAGACGTCACTTATCAGCGATTAAGAACATTAAACGGAGAAAACGTTCTATTGTTGCCATGGGGACATATCGCTTCCTTTCGAGTGTTACAGTGTTGCATTGTCTAAGGGCTTCTGTCAAGTCAATTACGTAATTCGAGCGTCAGCAACTGATGTTACAATATTTTCGCATCGCTCTCTATTGTCCCCGTTGCGCTTTGTGTTTAATAAAACTGTGGACGCCGCTTTGTCGCTTTTCCCCACGACAACAACGTTGCGAATATTTCGCGAGAGGTATTTAAGGGAACACTGTCTGAATAAGTTGTCCCTAAAGAACCTTGGCAGCTGAGACAAATAAATGGTGCCCTTGCAGTCAATGGCATTTTAAAGCCGCCAGGTTCCAGTCAGCGTGTCTGAACCCAGCTATTATCGCCTGTTCTGGTAGTTTGGGAGAATTCATTGTGGGGGTGGACTAATAAAGATCTTCGCCTTTCACTAACTGACCTCAAGAGCCCTTTACCATGAGACTGGAATACACCAGCAGCTTTCAGGGGCCACCATCAGTCTTTCAGTTCTTCACCTTTAGGGTGGAGGGAAATGAGGGGAAATTCTTATTTGTAGCACATGGTCGTGGGCTGAGCGCTCCTGACAATGGTGTTTTTGTCTCATGTCTTCTTTCGCAGAGATAGATTGGTTCCCCACTCCAGATCGCCATGTCCCAGGGCCAGAACTTCCTGCCCAAGTTCCTGTTCGTGAGTAACCTCCTGAAGGCCGTCAAAATCAGAGAGCGGGTGCCCAATGACGTGGTCAAGCCTTCGGCCAGCAGCGGCCTGATCCATCACCTGCGTAGCATGCATCGCTACACGCTGGAGATGATCCGCATGAGCCAGTTCCCGCAGGCCTTCCGCGAGGTCATCCAGGCGGCCATCTTGGACCGGGCCATGCAGAGCTCGCTGGAGCAGGAGAAGAGGTTGAACTGGTGCCGCGAGGTCAAGAAGCTGGTGCCGCTGAGAACGAACGGTAACTATGGCACGATTTTATCGGCTAGAAGCCGCAGCTCCCTTTGAGCGCTAACGGTGTGTCGCGTTTCCTTCAAACGAAACAATTTTAAACCACTTGCATTGGCTTATATGAACTAAATAAAGTTTTTCTAAGTAAACTTTGAAGTTGGCTTGAGAAAGAAGTAGTTTTAAAAACTTGAATATTGAAGGTTTTCGGATAGTTTTAAGTTTTAGTTTAGTAGTTTTAAAAGCTAGCTAGCTAAGATAGATGGAATGGTGTCTTGCGTTTCCTTCAAATGAAACGGCCGCATTAACGTTTATTTTAAACCATTTGTATTGGTTTATATTAATTAACTAGATAGAAAAGTTTGTCAACAAACTTTGAAGTTGGCTTGAGAAAGCCTGACCAGAAAGTTTGAAGTAGTTTTAAAAGCTTGAATTTTGAAGGTTTTCGGTTTGTAATTGTTTTAGTTTAGTAGTTTTAAAAGCTAGCCAGCAAAGATAGATAGATAGATAGATAGATAGATAGATAGATAGATAGATAGATAGATAGATAGATAGATAGATAGATAGATAGATAGATAGATAGATAGATAGGAAGCTTAAATGAGTCTCAATGGCTTAGAAATAGTACACAAAATGGCCGCTTGAATTGAGTCTAATGGGCTTCTGGCAGTTTAAATTTGAATTTTGACAGTGGCTCATTTGAACAGTCTGTCCATATAAGTCTATGGGATTTTTCCGAGCTTTAATCGTAATTTTTTTTTTAGGAAACCCTCGACCAGTTGAATAATAGGACAGACATGAAATGGCTTTTTAAATTCTTATAAAATTGCATAAATTATTCTTGAACTGACCAAAGTATTTAAAGGGATAACATTACATTAAAAACCTACATTTTAACATTAGATTTTATGTTAAAAACATTATTGTTTTATATAGAATTGTTTATACTGCATTTAATGTAATTACATCAGAAGTATCTGCTATTAAATTACAGAAAAATTCTGAGTAATCCCTTCACATTTCAAGGGAAAAGTAATTCAATTACAGTAACTGATTACTTAGTAATGCATGTTATAGCTAGTAATTGGTTGGTATACAAATAATCAATCACTATTTTGCCATTTCTTTTGGCTGATAATCATGTCTGCTTGGTCATTTAACAAAAGTGATACTACTTTTTATTCAGTTCATCACAGTGTTTTTATGAACATTTTCAATTCCTATCGCTATCAAAATTATAACTTCTGGATATCACCAAAAAAAGCCATATCGTTAGACCACTTAAAAAAAAAAAAACAGTTCTTCACAGCAGACGGGGAAAATCCTGCACTGTCTGTCACACTGATGTTTTTCCCCCTTAATTCTACAGCACAATTTGATTAAAGGGGCCGTGCCGTGATGCTGGGCTCACAGCGAGCTCTTTATGACTCTGACGTTGCTCTTGCTAACTGAGGGTCAGGTCGCGCTGCTCTTCTCTTATGAGTAATGCTGCAGGGGAAACTTCTCTGTACTTGCCATTGTTGCTCCATTGTACAGTCACTAGTTACTGTAACTGAAATTAGGTAAATGCAGATTACACACCTCATTTTCTCATTACATTTTTCTGAAATGGTCAGCAATCTACTGTTGCTTGTTTGGTAGTTTCATTATTTTATGCAGTTGTGTTAGTATGTCATTTTTGTCATGTCTAGTTCCTGGTAGTGGACAGTTTCTCACTCTTGTATTCTGGTAAATTTCTTGCTTTTTTGCTGGACAGCACAGATTTTTCCTCATAATGAAACGGGAATTTCCTGTTTTAAATCACACAGGATTATGAAAGCGCTATACTGGAATATGTTTAAAACAGATTGCGCTGATATGATCCGTAACAGAGGGGAACTGGAATAAATAAAGCGCTCAAATGTAATAGCGTAATACACAATGACCATCTCAGATCTGCTCACAGGTGTCAGGTTTCCTTCGAAATTTGCATCTGTCTTAATTTTCTGTCCTGTTTTTAAAAAAGGCCTTCTGCATGAAATAACAACTTCCTAGTTCAAAAAATGCCTGTTTGCATAAACTGTACATTTTAGACTGTGTTTGTATTTTACTGATTTATGAAGTGCCTCTTTAGGATTTCAAGTTTAGTCAAATAGTTTGATCAATAGTCTGATGTCACAATTGAAGCAGAGGATATGTCTAAAGTTTGAGGATGTGTTTTGTACATTTACATTTAGAGCTGCACGATTCTGGTTAAAATGAGAACGATTGTTTGGTTTCATATAGAGATCACGATTCGGAATATACAACTAAACAAAATAACATGTAATTTATTAGAGGTTCTGACAAAATATTAATTGCTGGAAAAAAATGTTTAATTTGATTAAATCATTTAAAAATTGTTTTGAATGATTTTAATGACTTATTAATAAATACCTGTTTCATTACTGGATGAATCAGTGTTTTTGATCGAATCTTTTGAATGAATGATTTAATGACGAATACATTGTTTAACAGTCACTTGTCGCCACCTAGTGGCGTAAGATGTAATTGATACAACCGTTATTTGAAGCGCCAAGTCAGTTTGGTCTGTTTTGATCGCTATCATAGACATCAATATTTGTATCCTAATTTTAAATTTTTATCTCAGTACACAGCAAAATCCCCAGAGTTAAATCAACTCTGCTCAGATTACATATGGTCCCTCTCTATATAGTGTTAAAGTTACACTGAAGCAGAGTTAAAGTTAATGAAATAATTAAGTGATTAATTAAGTTATGATTGAGCATTAGTGATGAACACCTGCTGTTAACAAGCAGAATCACTGAAGAGAAACACAGTAACTACAAATGACTTCCAGCCACAGCCTTAGATGAAATCAACTGAAGATAAAAGACATTAAATCTCTCAAGATCTGATTAAACAACTCCACAAACAGCATATTGTCTCATTAACTTTAACTCTGCTTCAGTGTTATTTTAACTCTATGTAGAGAAGGACCATATGTTCTCCGAGCAGAGTTGACTTAACTCTGGGGATTTTGCTGTGTACTTCTGTGATGATGTGAATATTTGTAACACAGAAATAACTACTATGTGGTTTGAAACGGCTTTCTCTGGATCAGCGCGGTAGCACGAACACAGATTTGAATGTTCCGGTATAATTTTGTCAAAGGTTTAATGGACATGGGCGAATCGTTGTCATTTAAAAAAAAAAATAAGATGGCGTGGGTGTTCGAATCATGATCGCGATCTTTTTATGATAAATCGTGCAGCTCTATTTACATTTATGCATTTATCGAAAGCAACTTACATTGCATTCAAAATAATCATTTTTTATTATAATTGTTGTTGTTATTACTATTATTAGTTTTTGTATTCCCAGGGAATTGAACCCATGACCTTTGCACCATTACTCTGCTGTTGAGCTACAGAAATAAATTGTATTAATTACCTTTAGTGTGTACAATAATATTTAGTGTTTGTTTTATATATATATATATATATATATATATATATATATATATATATATATATATATATATATATATATATATATATATATATATATATATATATATTTCCCCACCGATTATATAATTTCTAATTATATAATCAAATATATAATTTCTCTACCGATTAACTGATTATTCAGAGTGATATCTGCTGATACCAATGGTTTGGTGGTTCTGCCTTTTATACCTTCTTTTAAATTAATGATAATTTCATTATAATTAATAATTATATTTTTAATTTGTATATTTTGAAAGAAATGCAAATAACTTTATTCTCTCCATTTCATCAACTTGTTTCAGTGTAAATGGTATCAATTATAAACACAATACTTAAACAATTAGTGTTGTCAAAAGTACCGACTTCGGTACCTAGTCGGTACTGAAATTTAAAAAACGTGACGCTTTGAGCGTTGTTGAGTGGATTCGTAAACATCTCTGATTGGCCGTTGTTTTCACGGCTCATCGGATATGTCTGTGATAGGCTTCAATGATCAACGCTGTAAAAACGTTGTAAATAGTCATCAATTAATCTCTTCACTAAGCGCTTACACAGATACACATGGGAGCGTTTGAAAGCAGGCGTCTATCGCGGATCGGTCCACTGTGTTTTCAATCGCTCGCGCTCCCACTTTCAAAACGCTTTCAAATTCAAACACTTCCGTGTGCTTTCAAATGCTCCCATGCGTTGATCATTGTAGCCAATCACGGGCATATCCGATGAGCGCGTCAACACAATGGCCAATCAGAGATGTTTACGAATCCGCTCAACAGCGCTCAAAGCGTCACATTTTTAAAATTTCAGTACCGATAGGTACCGAAGTCAGTACTTTTGACAACACTATAAACAATACAGAAACACATTTTAAATTAATATTAACACGCATTAACTAAATTCTGAAAATTTTAATTAATATTTCTTAACTTTCTGAATGTTATTAATTTTATAAGTACAATTAATATTGAACATCAAACTGGTTTCTTAGCGTTTTCCTTTCACAAAGCCCAAATTCAGTGCATTTTCCTGCCCTGATTGACAGGATATATCGGCCGATAGCCGATAGTGTGAAAATTTGTTTTATCAGTCGATACTGATTATTGGCCGATATATCGGTGCATTTATAAGTATTTCTTTATTTTCTATTAAATCCCATTACATTTATACAACATATGAGTATTGGACTAAATTGGAATGGACTAACCGACATGGATATTGACTATATCCGAGGCAAAATTACAAAGCTTTAGGTTAAATAGTGTGTGTGTACATGAATAACAAAAACAAGTGTTAAATTCTGATCGTATCGTATGACAGTAAAATCAGAGAATTGGACAATGTTATCATATTTACACAATATTTAATTAAAAGACTCCACTTTTCTCCTGTGACCATTATTGCTGTACGTGTTGAAAAGGATGTGGTTGTATAGCAGATGTTGTTTGTATCCACATTTTGTGTGTTCTTTTTCTGTTCTGTATTGTATTGGGGAAGCTGATTTGAAACTGTAACTTCCCAAGTGGCAAGTTTCACATAATTTAAGTGTTTAAATAGAGTCAAGATGAAAAAGAATTAGTGAAAAAGAATGTAGTGCAGTGATAATCTACACTGCAAACTTAACAAAAAGTAGCTAACTAGTTTAAGAGTATTTAAGGAGGGAATATCATTATAAATATGTAACTCGAATCAAACAAAATGTAATCAAAAACATAGTGATGAGCAGAAACATTAAATTTAATAAAAAATAAGTGTGCAGGGACAAAATTGGTGAATCTTCTATAATGTAAAGTCCAAGCGAATTGCTTCAAAGAGGACATTGAGCTCAATCTGCTGTAAATCTGCATTCTTAAGCAATGTGGCAAAAAAATGCAACTCATTGGAAATTTGTTACTGGAAAAAATACTTATTTTGAAAAGTGCTTCTGGAAAATGTGGTTCAGTTAGGTATTGTTATAAGTTAGCATCACTACTTTTAGATAGTTAGAATTTGCAAGCTCTTTGGACTTGAAATGTTATCAATTCACATTCAGATCCATTTGTTTATGAGAGTATGATTTAGAGGTACAACAACACCTTTCTTTACCTATTGTTGACAGTCCTACAGAAACTCTTGTGTAACAGAAAACAGTCTATTATGCACTGCACAAATAGTTTCCATATACAAACCAGATAAAACCTCCCTCTACTTTGGAACATTTTGTCTTTGTGTTGATAGCAGGTTTAAAGAACAGGAACTAGATCATATGTTCAGACTTCCCTTATCAGCCCTAGAGATGGCATAGGCACGGGCGCAGGCATTCCTGTACAACATTGCCCCTCCTCTCTGGAAAGTCCAGATGCTTTATATCATGGCTCTGGTGTCAAGAGGAGTCAAGGGAAAGAAAAAGTTGAAGTGAAGCCCTTATGGCGCTTAATCATAGAATCACAAACTAGGGAAATTCCTCACAGTTGTGCGCAGGCTGTTTCACACAAGCACACATGCAAATGTGTACGAATGCATTCGCGCGCACATGTTGCACAACATCAGAAAGAACACAGAATCTAGGCCATGGGTATAGCGCTGCAATGCATGCTCTTTTTACTTACAGGTTGTTTTCCCTTTGAACTGCAATGGTTACAGTAAAGTTACTGATTTACAAAAGTATTTTGAGATTTGTTAATAATTCCCGATAGGTAGCCTGACATGTCCAAATTGCTGTTGGGGTGTTATGAGGAGTTGATTTAAATGCTTTTGCAGAGATATGGTCACATGTCCTGTTTTAAAATGCACACAGTTGGATGAAACGGATATCTTTAAACAGCTTTAACACCTCTGTGGAAATCCCCTGAATTGCTTTTATCTCATCCTTAATCTTGCTTCTTGACAAATACAGCTGAACTAACCTTTAGGTGTAAAAGATATTGCTATCAATGTATGCAACAACAAAGCAAAGATTGTATAATTTTCTTTTTCTCAGAATTATATTTTGTTGCTATGTAATGCATGTCAACAGGTTGCTAAGGCTCTCTCTGTTATGACGATCTAGATGATTGTGAAAGTCCAAACAGGAACTGCAAGTTTCATAGCCTTTTTGTGAATGCATGAATAACTCCTTTATGAACTTTTATGACCTGAGGTTTTTTCCAAAGTAAAGCCAAATCTTTAAGTGAGTCTATCTGCAAACGTGATGATGCAAGATGATCCTTCAGGACATCCAATGTATAATGGCAGACCTGCATGCCGCCATGTTTGTGCCCATTTGTGATTAATTACTCTGAAGCTGCAGGAAAATTATGTCCTGAAGTCCCAAGTCAAGTCAAGTCAAATCACCTTTATTTATATAGCGCTTTTTACAATGTACATTGTGTCAAAGCAGCTTTACATTGATGACTGGTACATTATTTTGGCTGCACAGCAGCTCTAAAAGCCCTTGTGACTATCCTAAGGTTTCCTGTGTTTGTTTGTTTTCATTCAGGTGATGGGAACTGCCTGCTCCACGCAGCCTCTCAGTACCTGCTGGGGGTTCAGGACACGGACCTGGTGCTCCGCAAGGCTCTTTATGCAGTGCTGAAGGAAACAGACACTAGTAACTTTAGAACACGCTTTCAAACAGAGCTGCTGCACTCTCAGGAGTTCACCCAGACTGGCCTGCGATACAGCACTTTGGTAAGCACTTCCACCTTCACTGCCAACTTGTAAAATTGTCCTTTGTCTGGCATAAACAGCCAGTCAAAAGATCTAAACATTGTCCTTTTGATATGAGAACTTATGGATATTTGCTATGTTTTGTCTATCAGAACTGGGAGGAGGAATGGGTTAAGATTGTAGAAATGGCTTCTCCAGTTTCCAGCAGTAATGGCCTACAGTTTGACTCTTTAGAGGATATTCATATCTTTGTGCTTTCAAATATTCTACGGAGGCCAATTATTGTTATTGCAGGTATGTATCCATATACAGCAGCATTTCAATTGTATTGCACAAACACTTCTTCATTGGAGCAATAAAACGCTTCATTCTTTAAACACAAGTGCATTAACATAACCATAATATATGATATTGTTTTATTCCTCAACAGACCAAGTACTTAGAAGTATGAAGTCTGGTTCCTCTTTTTCACCCCTCAATGTGGGGGGCATATACTTGCCTTTGCATTGGCCTCCAGGAGAATGTTATAAATATCCCATAGTTCTTGGCTATGACTCCCAGCACTTTGCACCCCTGATCACAATCAAAGACAGTGGCCCGGGTACGTCTCTACTAGACATTGCACTACTCTTTAATGTGCACTTACAAGTTGGCCCAGTGTATTTGAATATTTGACCTTTGTAACCCATTCAGAGATCCGTGCGGTGCCGTTGATAAACCCGGGACGGGGAGGGTTTGAAGAGCTTCGAGTGCACTTTCTGACAGAGAAGGAGCAGCAACAGAAGGAGAAATTGCTGAAAGACTACCTAATGCTAATAGAAATTCCTGTCATTGGCCTGGGATACGATCCCACACAGATAATCACTGCAGCCAGGTATGAACTAAATACACTCTTTATTGAAGTCTTGCTGGTTAAGCTTGTTTAGAGGCCTGGTGAGAACACCAGAGTCGAAAAAACAAGTAGACAAGTGGAATTAGTTGTACTATTTTCTTGGGATACATACGTAGGCATTACCTAAAAAGTTGTGGTGCTTTGCCATGTACCTTTTTAAATCTTGAATCCTTCCTCCATCAGACTGGATGAAGGCAACCTACCTGAGGATATGAATCTGATGGAGGACTACCTACAACTGGTCAACCATGAGTATAAGCGCTGGCAAGAGGATAAGGAGTCTTTATGGGCACCCCAATCCCAGCGTCCCCCTCCCTTCTCAGTCTCCCAACTCTCCCTCATTGAGATCCGCTGTGCCACACCCCGCTGTACCTTCTACGTCTCGGTGGACACTCAGCCTCACTGTCATGAGTGCTTCGAAAAGCGGCAGGCGGGTCGGAAGCCCGAGGCCATTTCCAGCACAAACCAAACCTCATCCTCAGACCCAGAGAGCCGAGGGAGGCTGGAGCGCTCCGTCCTGCCTAGCCCGCGTTCTGCACCCCCTACGGCCCCCAGTCTAAGCCTTTACAGTGAGACTCATGCCATGAAGTGCAAGACACCCGGATGCTTGTTCACACTCAGTGTGGAGCACGACGGGCTGTGTGAACGCTGCTTTACGGCGAGGCAAAACCGGTCCGCAGCCAATGGGCCACCGCAAGGCCCTTCTCATGGCTGGTGCCATGGTCAGTGGTCGTCAGGCGGCCGGGAACGAGAGAAGGAAAGGGAGAGGGAACGAGAACGAGAAAGGGACACCGAGAGGTGTGTTATGTGTCGACAGGAGGTGTTTAGGATATTTAATGGTCTTTGCCCACCCTGCATGCAGAGGACTGCTGTTTCAGAGAGGGGGGATGCCCAGCAGCAGGAGCCTAGAACAGAGGCCTCACTGTGGGCACTACATAGGGAGACAGAGCGCACTGGTACCACCGGCCACACCTGGCAGACGCCTGCTGCTCGACAATGTAAACGCTCTGGCTGCCAATTCTTCGGAACGCCAGAGAAACTGGGATTCTGCACTATATGTTATCTAGACTACCAGACCAATCACCGTAAGTGCAACTATTCTGAATCCACACAAAGTTCTTGTAGTATCTCTCTAATGAACAAGAAATATCTCTCAACTACAATAAGTTATAATGTCTCTACTTCCTGTTGGGTACAGGAAGCAATTTATAGGCATTGTAAAGTGGACCCCTGGAGCAAAGATGTGATTTTTGGCTGTTTTTGTTTGTATAGAGGCCACTCCTGCTATTGTCCAGCCCAGGCACACATCCGAGGCAGGTTTTCAGAACTGTCCGCGGTGCCGGGGTCAGGGCTGCGGTGCCGAGGGAAAGGCCATGCTGGAGGGTTACTGCAACAAGTGCTTTGTGAAGGAAC
The DNA here is from genome assembly GCF_024489055.1 of Chanodichthys erythropterus. NCBI lineage: Eukaryota > Metazoa > Chordata > Actinopteri > Cypriniformes > Xenocyprididae > Chanodichthys > Chanodichthys erythropterus. Next base: position 29,419,029 of record NC_090225.1, on the reverse strand, counting down.
AGAGTGCTAGACTCAACCAAGCTGCTAGCAGGGGCTCTCATTCCCCACCTCTTGTCACGGTAAGTGTCCTTATGTGCTGTGGTTTGTTGTTGCTGTGGGGCTCTGCTTAAGTGTTGAAGAACCGATAAGACAACAAGCTCTGTTGTTTCTGTCCAGCGGGCCTCGAAACCACGTCCACCTCCGATGCTCACCCCGGCACAGTGTCGGCGTAGTGGATGTAAGAACCTCTCCCCTGGTTGCACGGACCTCTGCCCGGACTGCCTCAGCCGCGGCCAGCGAGAGGGTCGGCGTGCCCAGGCGCCCAAAGAGAAAAGCAAACAGCGCTGCAAGACGCAGGGCTGCGATCACTACGCCAATCAAGAGAAACAAGGCTACTGTAACGAATGTGACCACTTCAAGCAGATTTACCGAGGCTGATGTTAAGAAGGGCCCAGTTCATTGCGCATGCTGGTGAACACTCTTACACAAGGACCTTTTTTGCCCAAAATCCCCCACCTGTCTTGGGCAGGGCCTAAAGAGCCCGGTGGTGCTGTAGAATTGGTGATTACCTCTCAAATGAAGTTTTGGTCATTTGTATCATGTGTATAGAACTGATGTGAGATGCTAGCATACAGAAACTAATGATACACAATGACGTCTAGTCACACACCTGTGGCATCTGCTGTTTATATTGAACAGGGTAATTAATTGCAAACTTTCTTGAAAAAATTGAGGAGAGCATGTATAAGAATTAATCTGTTTAGCAACAAATTTGACCAAAGTTAATTTACCGAAAGATATGTTGCATCGCCACTGTGGACTGCAGAAAGCCAACAGGCCTTTTGGAAGTACAGGAATAAGACGTACAGGGTATGCAGAGACCACCGAAGGACAGCATTTGATAGTTTATTCATAAAATGTAGGTTAAGTGCCAATGAGAGCTCGCTAAGCAGAGCTCGAATTTCATTTCCTGCTGCACCATTTGATGTCTGCGAGCAGTACGGATCTGTTGCCTTTGAGAATGTTTTTTTTTACCATTGATCACTTCTTCGCAAGTCCTTCTTGCTCTTGAAACTATTTCACTTTTGCTTGCCTTGCTAAACTTCATATGACTTGGTCTGTTCTATTGAATGGATATGTTCATTTTTCTGTGGCTGAAAAATTCCTTAAGTGCAATGAAAACCCGATACTTGACACCTCCCCGATGTCTAGAGCAGGTGACAATAAATTAAGCTGAAGGGAATCGCCATGCCAAAAAAACAAAAAAGAGCTTAAAAATTTTTGACGAGATGTCTGGAATCCCCCTCCCGATAAACAGATAGGCGACAACAAATAAGTCCCAAACATAAACACGCCCAGGTAGGAAACGTCCGCTCCTAGATCTGTGAACTCCCTGTCCAGCCACATTCTTTTGGTTGCACTACTCTCCTTTAAACACACAATGCCTCAGTCTATTTCTTTGCATATGTTTAGTATGCACAAACTGACATCCTCTATTTGAATATTTCCGAAATATCTGCAAAGACGTACAGAGAAAAGATAGTTAGCTCCTGTGGCATCGTTTATAAAGAAATAACTGTCTGTGTTAAACATTCCCATCTTTGAAGTCCAATATTGTGCAAGCACATTTAGCTTTGTCTACTTGAGAATTAGATTCATGTGGGCCTATACAGAAATGTGCTTTGGATAAATGATACACAGAAAAATCTGCAGTCGAATGACAAATTTAAAGAGTGTCTACTCTTCAACTACTGGATCTGTTCAGTCAGTTCAGATCATCACAAACTTGCACAATACTTAATAAGCTGCTCTGGAATTAGGAACGGTACTTCTGACTTACAGTACATAGTGACATTCCAGTTATAGACCTAGAGGAATATAGATGATGAGATAGAAATTTTGTGCAACCTTTCATATAGATTATCGTATGAAAAGCCTTGTTTTTTGGTTTGTTTGGTATTTATTCACAGCAAATATTATCTGTAATGTGTTTCAAGAATTATTTATATGTGGTCCTGGAATAAATTATTTTTAATAGAAAAATATAAACCAGTTTCCTGTGTCTGTTTACCTTTTTTTGGATCTTGAAATGCATGTTAAAACAAGAAGTACTAGAAAGTGCTTATAAAACAGTGCATCAGTAGTGATGCACAAGTGTATTATGTATTAATAAATTAACAATAGTTTTGGTATTGGTAGCAAAACAACGTCACCATGCCAATGGCTTCCATTAAATAACTAGTTAGGTAACTGTGGTTGGGTGAGTTCCTGATGAGTGAGTGAGTGAGTGCCAGACGGACAGATTGTAAGAATACACCAACAAAGTCACATAATGACATGGGTTGAGCTGTGAGGATTACTGACCAAAGAAAAATATCTTTGGCAACTATCCAGAAATCATAGAACCACGTTACACAACTAGTGTCCTCTTTCATACCTCCACATTCACCTGAAAAAGTAGTCAAGGCTGCTCCAGAAAAAAACTGCAGAATTGACCTTGTGAAACCAGCCAAAGAGAATCCCAGGTGGCAGCATCGCAGATATCGGCCAAGAAAACCACTTAGAAGGCAGTCACTAAAAATGGTCTAATAGAGTGACAATTGAGATCTCTATATAAGGGCTGCTGTTAACATCCAAAGTATAGGATCAAATCCACGGTCCCTACACCATGAAGGGAAAGGTTTCTTAGGCTATGTCTACATTAACCCGGATATATTTGAAAACAGCATTTTCCAAAAGTTTCTCATCCACACTGAAACATCAGAAAACGCAAAATTCACATTATTACGCATGCGTAAAAGCTCACTGAGATGATACAGATGGATCTTTATTACAGACATAATAAAGTTATCATGCTCTTCTTCTAGCAAGATCATTTCATTTAGCAAAACCTGCACCATTCACAGATGCGTCCAGGTCGCACTCACTCAACATTATATTTTTGGTCTAAAACGCAACTGCTCTCATGTTTTGCCGCATCCCAGACAGATGTGACCCAGATCTGGCCCACATCTGGTACATGTGGATTACACACGTACCAGTTGTGGGCTGGATCTGGGCCAACACTACATTGCTGTCAAGGAGGACAGCAATTGCAAATACATTTTCTGTCATCTTTGTAGCACTGTGATATGAAGTGTATGCAAAGTAACATTTTAGCAACTGTGTAAAAAAGTGAATAGCACATAACAGGCACAAGCAGTATAAAACATATCTGTTGGCTCAATATGCATCACATGACTAAACATGCATAATCGTTTTCAAATATTTTAGTTTTCATAGTCCACACTACAACGTGAAAACAGCAATTTCAAATTTATCCATTTTGGAAAGCATTTTCAAAAAGCTCAATTTTCGTAGCATAAAATCGCATCTCAGGCCCCATTTACCGTTTTTGGTCATGTAGTGTAGATGGGGACAGGACAGGCCTAACATAGACTTGCCATGTGTTAATAGCTCTGGCCCTGGTAATGGTACCCTCTGTATCAGTGTATCAGTGACTGTATCTGTGATGTACCTTAACAGGCTGCTAATTCCATGTTGCTCCCAACCCTGTTCCTGAAGGCACACCAACACTGCACATTTTAGATGTTTCCATTATCTGACCCACTCATTTCAGGACTTAGATTCTCTACTAATGAGTTGATAAATACTTAAAGGGCAGGAATATTATTATTTTTTTTATCTTATGTGTAATGTAGCTGTTTGTGCATATAAACGATCTGCAAAGTTATACAGTCCATGCCAAAGGGAGTGAATCTGTGCAACAGAAAACGCTTTCCTGAAACGCCTTGTTTGTACTCCTGCCATTATTTCTGTGATGTCACTGTGTTCAACATTTGCATAATGCCTGCCTACTGGCTGCTTTGGCCAACCCTAAATGCATAGTTCAGTAAGTGATGTCAAGGAGACACTGTTCTTTCTCTGCTGGACTGACACCATAAGGGGCTTTCGCACCGGATGAACCTTTTCATAGTTCCTAGAACTATTGGCTGAAGTACCCAGATTTTGCCGTGTTCGCACCGCAGGAACTAGGAACGATTTTAGTTCTAGGAACTCCTTTTGGGGGAACTAAATTAGTAGGGTCTAAACCAGCATTATAGAAACTATCATTGATGTAAGTGTACTTTAATTGGTCAAACACTTCAAACAATGGCACCCAGCATTTTTAAAAAGCTGTGTAAACATATTTACTTCACGAACATGGAAAACAGAGATAACTGCATTTACCTGCTGTCTGCAGTGTTTGTGTTATTTTCTCCACCTCAGTGATATGTAATACTGAAACTAGCCACTATCCTAGTTTCTAGAACTGTGCGGTGCAAAAGCCCCTATAGTTACCATAGCTAATCCTGAAGCCTCAGGATCTGAAAGCCAATTATGGTAAGGAGCGCAACATTTCTGACATGCACTCTAAGTGGTTGACTAATCAGACTGGGCCAACTGACCAATCAGAAAAGAGTTGGGCTTTAACGAGACAGGATCTGAAACAGAGTGTTTTAGGCAGAGTGTGAAAAGAGGTGCTGCGGTACAGTATGAGAAAATCATGTTTTCTGAACTTTAAATCATGTACATGTATTCTAGCAAACCCCTACAGTAGTATTATGAACTTGTAAATGAGCATAATACGTGTACTTTAAAGGCCAACTGAAGTGCCTTGGAACACGCAGCATTCAATGTGTTGATGTAGTTTCAACTAAAACAGGAAGACCTCAGCTCCTCCCCTTTTTTAAAATAGCCAATAGCGTTTCATTTATATCACAGCTCGGCCAGAGCCGTTGAACTTGATAAAGCCTCATTTTCCTTCTAATCTCTAACCATGTATCCTCCTAATATCCATCCTCTTTAAAATACAGCATTCTGTGCGATGCGGTTCACGTGACACTAACATGAAACCAGACTTCATTTGCATCATTGGAATGCATATTTATTTAAAGTCTTAATCGTTCCCTGTCCCCAATATAGTGCACTATGTGCCATTCACCATGTAGACAATAGTAAATGTGTGAACAAGTGACCAATTTCAGCCACAGCTTCAGCATCTATTTATAATGTAGGGGTGGTACGCTTTAGATTCTAGAGAGTATTTGATTGGTCAGAAGATTTGAAGAGAAACTGAAGTCCGCAGTGATGTCATGAAAATCCGTGATCCATTTTAGCGGAAGTGAGAGACGGTAATTTTTGAATGCTTATATCTCCTAAATGCGAATTTTGTCTTTGGTTAGGAACACACCAGCTTATTCACAACCTTAAGACTAACATATTCATACTAAAAGCTAAAAAACTTTGGAATACACCTTTGTTTTTTCTCCAGGAATAGGGTTGGGAAACACTGGTACCATCGGATAGAGCCATAATGTAAAAATACTATATCAGGCCTCAGCTATAATAAAGCTAAAAAAAAAAAAAAGTCCACTAGTCCGTAGCTCCGCCTCTTACCATCAAGAGGAATGAAACAGAAACATATGCTTATTTCCAAACCATTCTGATGCCAAGTGAAAGCATGGCTGAAATATTCAAAGTTGTTTGATCAAATTATTTTCAGTCTCCATTTTGTAGTTACTTCAATCAACATTCAGTATTGAGTTTAAAAAAAAAAAAAAATCATATTATATATTAATACCTCCGCATTAATGTTGTATATTATACTTCTCTGGCAGATTGGTATAATTTTTGACTGACTCTAAATATAGAGGCTGGTAAAACCTTGCATAAACCCAAGGTGAATTTTGTGGCATTAGTACCAAACTATTCCGTCACAGGAAGTTTTGTGGTTGTGAGTTACAACATCGCTATCTTTGTCTCATTTTTTTTTTTTTCGACTGCTTAAAATTTTGTGGCTCTTTCTAATAATGTGATTCTGAAAGTCAACTCACAGCCATTTCAGTGGCCCACACTCAAATTGCTCGAGAAGTAGGCAACCCCCAAACCCCCTCAAGAGCTCTAGTGACTCACAGCTGGAAGGAAAGAGTGTATCGAACCCTGTGTCAGAGAGGGAGGGGATATTTGGTGTGGGGAAGAGGTGACATTTCAGTGATGCGGGGGAAGGGACCGCTGCAGTGTGGGCGGAAAGTTAACGCACAACCTGTAGTGTGGCACTCTGAAAATAGCAATGCTATGCAAAGTGACACGCTCGGCATAAAATGTGCAGCCTACACAACACTGACTCTCTGTCACAACTTGAGCGTTTCTGTTATAGTGCAGTTCCAATGCAACAAATGTTTCGTCAGAAGAACATAACATATCGAACTGCATTCGACAACAGAAGTCGGTAGCTTGTCCTTGTCTTGAAACCAGGGCTGTTATAGCTAACTTAAACCAAACTAACACCATAAAAAACATTCGTTACTTAACATAAAATTAAAAACAAACAGTATTTTATTTCAGATTGCCAAGGAAAAGTTTCTCGTTTTCATTTCAGTTAAAATAACTAAAACTAAAATAAAATTTAACATTTTTTTTAATTTATTTTAAAACAGAATATAAATAGAGCTGCACAATTAATCATTAAAAGATCACAATCTGGATTAAAACACCCACATGACCCACTCATTCCTAAACAAACATTCAGATCTGCGTTGGCACTGCTGAGCCAGAGAGTTGTTATGTATAGGTATGAAACACACAGTATCATTATTTCTGTGATAGAAATATACATATGATCACAGAAGTACTGGGATAAAAGTTTATAGTTCGGATATAAACACTGATGTCTACAGTATAGTGATCAAAATAGTGCAAATCACCTTTTGAAAGTAACATGGTGCTTCGAAAAATGATTGTATCGATTACATTGTTACAAGTGAATGTTAAAAATGTATTGAATCATTCAATCAAAAGATTCATTCAAAAACTCTGATTCATCCAGTAATGAAGTGTTTATGAGACATTTTAAAAATAATTCATTTGGATTAATTATATATATATATATATATATATATATATATATATATATATATATATATATATATATATATATATATATATATATATATATATATATATATATGATAATACAATAACTGTATGATAATAATTTTATGTTAATATTACAGTGCACAGCATAAATGAGTACACCCCTCTGAACAAATACAAAAGATGTATTTTCTTTATGGTCACTAATACAATTCATGGAAAGATGGCAAAACTAAAATGTATAAAACATATACAACGCCCTCCATAATTTTGAACATACTGCTCTGACCCTTCTTGGCGTGGAGTGTACAAGTTCATGACAAATTGTCACATCTGTCCTGTTTAACTCCTGGATGATGAGCTCCTTAAATGCCCTGATCTTTAACGGGGAGTGTTGCTCAACTCGTCTCTACAGAATCCCCCACAGGTGCTCAAGAGTGTTAAGATTGACTGCAGTACATGTCCAGAGAAGGTTTTTCAGGTTTGAGAATGAATATCCTCATTGTCAGGTTGAAGAATGCCCAACAATGCAGGGAATGAGGAAAGGGTAATATTTTCTGTTTCAAGTTTGTGTATTAAATTACACAGTGGCGTGTGAATTCATGACAGCATTGATAAAGCACAACTCCCTCACACCTTCAGCACTCATACATCCCTATATAAGAGCTTTACTACCACTGAACTTTACTGTGGGAACCAGGCACGTCTCACTGTACTCCTCCTCTAGCAACACCACAACATTTCTGATGCCATTAGATCCAAAATTATTGATTTGGTCTCATGTGACCAGAGTATTGATATATTTTTGTAAATATGAGCTTTGGAAATGGCTAACTGACTTTATTGTGCTTTGGCTACAGTAGGTAGTTCAGGTGAGAACAACAACTATGCATTTTGCTATATTTTTGCTATATTTCCACACAATCCTCTTGTATCACTGTCCTCTTTTGTGCTGAGAAATAAGTCTCCTGACAGTTCTCTCCCATGTGTTTCCATTGTTGTCAGCATTAAGTCTGAGAATGATTCAGTGGGCTATATTACACTTTAAATTGTCAAGAAATTACTTCTCTTTAAATGTTTTGGTTCAACATACTTACCTGTTGATCAAACATTGCCTTAAACTTACACCAGAAAAAAAAAAAAAATGTTTTATTTAGTAACTTTTAGGAGGGTGTACTCATTTTGCTACACAACATTTTATCACCTTGATAAGAAAATATTATTTTTCTGAATAATTGTGACATGCTTCTTTGGTAATTGATTAAGCAGACTTGCTGGAACATTATATCTCTAAAGAACCCTAACATGTCTTCTAAGTAATTGAGTGACTTTCAGAAGTTTCAGATGGGGGTGTTTATGCTGTGCACTGCATATGAAATATAAAATAACTGCCTTAAACTTAAATTGTTTTCTGTCTTTATGTGTTAGGTAGGTCATATTTTTGCAATATCATGTCATACTTTTATATTTACAATAACCTGTGAATTGTATATTTCCCTGTTTCCACCTTGTTAATCAGATAACATGGAAAACAATTAATAAGTGAATTATTGTTCAATCAGTAGGCATACAACATACAATAGTGGCCAAAAGTGATGTCCAGTCTACAGGAAAATTGACATCTTCACCCTTCTTCCAAATATTATTAAAATTTTGTAAGCATATTGTGGAGTCAATTGTTTTATTTGATGAAACATGCCAAATTGTGCAACATTATTTTTGACCAGACTGTAATAAAATATATTATAAACACTATTAAAAAAATTATGAAAATGAGAGAACCAACTAAATATTAATAACTGATTATTTTCTAGTCACTGTTTGCTCTTTTTTTTTTTTTTCTGTGTGCTTTTGTTATAGTGAAATAACACTGTAGTTTGCCTTCTTTTGCCGAATATTTTTGTCAGATAAATACCTGAACCAAGTTTAATGTTTTCTTATTCTTATCATATTTAAAATATATAACATATTTTCCTCATATTTTCATGGTTTAATCAAACTTGTAGGGTCATTAAAAACAAACATCCCCTCCGGACATCACTTTTGGCCAACAAACACATATTCAATATTAATCATTCCATAACTCTTGAATTATGAATCTCAAGTTTGAGTGAGTGATAATGAAACCATGCCAGGAAAGACAAAAAGGGAAAATAAAACAAAACCAGGATGATGGTAAATCCTACAGTACATATTTTCTTAGCTTCTTAACTAATTAGCAGTGTCTTCTGTTTGGTGGAATAGAGAGGGAATTCCAAGTCTGTTCATTTATAGTGGTGTGTTTGACTAGATCCCATGAGTCATTTTTGTACAACAGGAAAAGTTCCAAGATGATCTGTCATCTTGGGTGCATTCCAGAAAAGTTTCCTGAAGGCCGTAGCTTATGACCGGCAAATGACAGAAAACCTACCTGTCATTTTGTTAGTGTTGTTATGAGCTTTTTCAACACATTATTTTATTACTCCACAGTAAACAATACATTAATAATAGTAACTAATATATATATATATATATATATACACACACACACACACACACACACACATATTTCATAAGTTAGATGTGATTAATTGTGATTACTCATTTTGACAGCACTATTATATAATTCGAGTAAGCATGTCAAAAACTCTTGGTCTAGTAGTGTGATGTCAAATTCAGCGAACAAAACTGAAAGTTTCTCACGTGTTTAGCGACCAAGAGACTGATACTGGGAATAGGTGTGATTTGCATGGTCACGTCATGTTGTAAGTCCTTTATTGCCTTAGTTCATGCGCTGACTCATTCTCGACCAGCGATCTATAGGATGGATCCCGTAAATTTCATCATCATGCAGTTGTGATTTCAGCAGCCCCACAGAGCTGGTGTTCAGGGGTTGCCCCCAGCAAAACTACAGGCTTGAGTTGGAGTGAAGTCAGTTAAAGTATTAAGCTGAAGTGGGGGTGTGGACTCAAAGAAGCTATAGGAAACATTCAAGGGGAAATCACTTTTCAGGTGTTTTTTTTTTTTTCTCTTTCTTTCTTTTTGTAACTTTTCAGTAAGTTACTGTTTTGACTCATGATTCAAAAACCCACTCACCCCCATCACGCTAAAAAGCTAGACAATGTTTAAACGGCAACAATGGTAAAATGCTTTGATTTCATAACACAGACGTGGATGGAATTACCTGGATGACAAAATTCTAAACATTCTGAACATTCGCAGCTGTTTCATTGCATGGAACTAATACATGTTCTGGCTTGTGGCTCACTTCAACCTACTGACCTTCTGTAACTCAAAACACAAACCTATTTTACTTCAAGAGTTGAAAAATCATCATGTTAACGTTCATGTTCTGTTTGGGAGGTCTCAATACCCTTCAAGAGGTCAGAAGATCAAAAATGATGATGTTTTTATTTTAATGATGCATCATTAGTCAGTAATTAATGCCTACTTGGGGGTTTGATTAGGTCAGAGGAGCATATTAAAGTTTAAAAGTAAAACTAGATAATAAAAAAAAAAGATAAAAAAAAAGTTTGTCTAAACAAACTTTAAAGTTGGCTTGAGAAAGCCTGACCAGAAAGTTTGAAGTAGTTTTAAATGCTTGAAGTTTGAAGGTTTTCAGTTTGTAATAGTTTTAAGTTTTAGTTTAGTAGTTTTAAAAGCTAGCTTGCTAAGATAGATAGATAGATAGATAGATAGATAGATAGATAGATAGATAGATAGATAGATAGATAGATAGATAGATAGATAGATAGATAGATAGATAGATAGATAGATAGATAGATAGATAGATAGATAGATAGATAGGAAGCTTAAATGAGTCTCAGTGGCTTAGAAACAGTAGGCTACATAAAATGGCCGCTTCTGGCAGTTTAAATTTGAACAGTCTGTCCATAAAGTCTATGAGATTTTAATCATCAAGTTCATCACCAAGTTTTAATCATCATTTTTAGGAAAACCATAAGTCTAATCAGTTGGAAAACATCCCCGACAGCAACATAGTGGCGGCCCAGATCTGGCTCACATCTGGTCTGCGTGTAATCTATGTGTACCAATGTGGGCCCGATCTGGGCCAGACTATGTTGCTGTCTGACATAGCACACAAAGTCAAAGGTCTAACCCAAGTTAGGTGGTTCTAGCTTCAAGCTCTAGGAGGAGTTACACTCTAGAAAAAAAAACTGGGTTAAAAACAACCCAGTGGTTGGGTTAAATGTTTGCCCAATGTGCTGGGTAGTTTTATTTAACTCAACTATTGTTTAAAAATTACTATATGTCTGGCTTAAAATGAACCCAAAATGGGTTGGAAATTAAAAATCAGACACATAATTACAAACCCGATTCCACACAAAGTTGGGACACTGTACAAATTGTGAATAAAAAAGGAATGCACTATAATTTACAAATCTCATAAACTTATATTTTATTCACAATAGAATATAGATAACATCGAATGTTGCCAAATATTGGCTCATTTTGGATTTCATGAGAGCTACACATTCCAAAAAAGTTGGGACAGGTAGCAATAAGAGGCCGGAAAAGTTAAATGTACATATAAGGAACAGCTGGAGGACCAATTTGCAACTTATTAGGTCAATTGGCAACATGATTGGGTTTAAAAAGAGCCTCTCAGAGTGGCAGTGTCTCTCAGAAGTCAAGATGGGCAGAGGATCACCAATTCCCCCAATGCTGCGGCCAAAAATAGTGGAGCAATATCAGAAAGGAGTTTCTCAGAGAAAAATTGCAAAGAGTTTGAAGTTATCATCATCTACAGTGCATAATATCATCCAAAGATTCAAAGAATCTGGAACAATCTCTGTGCGTAAGGGTCAAGGCCGGAAAACCATACTGGATGCCCGTGATCTTCGGGCCCTTAGACGGCTCTACATCACATACAGGAATGCTACTGTAATGGAAATCACAATATGGGCTCAGGAATACTTCCAGAAAACATTGTCCGTGAACACAATCCACCGTGCCATTCGCAGTTGCCGGCTAAAACTCTATATAAGTTAAAAAAGAAGCCATATCTAAACATGATCCAGAAGCGCAGGCATTTTCTCTGGGCCAAGGATGATTTAAAATGGACTGTGGCAAAGTGGAAAACTGTTCTGTGGTCAGACGAATCAAAATGTGAAGTTCTTTTTTGGAAAACTGGGACGCCATGTCATCCGGACTAAAGAGGACAAGGACAACCCAAGTTGTTATCAGCGCTCAGTTCAGAAGCCTGCATCTCTGATGGTATGGGGTTGCATGAGTGCGTGTGGCATGGGCAGCTTACACATCTGGAAAGGCACCATCAATGCTGAAAGGTATATCCAAGTTCTAGAACAACATATGCTCCCATCCAGACATGGTCTCTTTTAGGGAAGACCTTGCATTTTCCAACATGACAATGCCAGACCACATACTGCATCAATTACAACATCATGGCTGCGTAGAAGAAGGATCTGGGTACTGAAATGGCCAGCCTGCAGTTCAGATCTTTCACCCATAGAAAACATTTGGAGCATCATAAAGAGGAAGATGTGACAAAGAAGACCTAAGACAGTTGAGCAACTAGAAGCCTGTATTAGACAAGAATGGGACAACATTCCTATTCCTAAACTTGAGCAACTTGTCTCCTCAGTCCCCAGATGTTTGCAGACTGTTATAAAAAGAAGAGGGGATGCCACACAACATGGCCTTGTCCCAACTTTTTTGAGATGTGTTGATGCCATGAAATTTAAAATCAACTTATTTTTTCCCTTAAAATGATACATTTTCTCAGTTTAAACATTTGATATGTCATCTATGTTGTATTCTGAATAAAATATTGACATTTAAAACTTCCACATCATTGCATCATTGCAACTTTTTTGGAATTGGGTCTGTACTAGAGGTAACAATAATAATCAAAAGGTGAACATTTATTAATAATAAATCTAATAAATGTTTATTGTTGAATTATTATTCATTTCATAAACATATTAAGATACATAGTTCATTTATTAAACATATGTTAATTTCCAACATATTTGGGGTTCATTTTAAGTGAGCAATACAGTAATTTTTAATCAGTAGTTGAGTTACATAAAACTACCCAGCAGGTTGAGCAAACATTTAACCCAATCGCTGGGTTTGTCCATTTTCGACCCAGCTTGGGTTGTTTTTCACCCAGCATTTTTAGAGTGTAGAGTCAGAAATTTTAGTCTCAGAACAATAACAACTATAAGTTTAAATAGCATCAGTTATAAAATAGATTTTTTAACATAAATAAATTATGACATATCTCAAGCTCACTTTATTGATCTAAAATCTTTTTAAAAATCTGTCTTATACAGACAGGATGTGGCTCTGCGACTCATTGCTGAAGGTTTTTCTTCCTTTATCACAGTGTGAAAACGAGCTGAGATACAGTCCAACCAGAGTGTGACCGATCGATCTCACTGATTTACACACAATTTGTCATCACATTTGTCACATCTGTGCGTTTGCAAGATAAGTTGTCATTTAATTAATTTTCCATTGACATTCGTATCATCTTTATTTACTTTAAAAACAAGACTAAAACACAATGCCAGTTTCATTTTAATACCAATTTATTGATCATGATAAAGCACTCTTGTGACTGGCACAAAATCACCTCTGAGCTCACAGCAGCAGTTTGCGTAGGTAAAGGGAAAATAAAAGTCCTTTCTGCGAGTCAACAGGTATGAAGAGATGGTATGACATCATCCATGGCCAATAAACCAGACACAAAGAAAGAACTGCTGCAGATGATTGCACAGGATATGCTGCCATCTAGTGGTGTGATAATGCTAGTTGAGGCCAGGGCCTGTGTGTGTAATACAGCTGAGCTTAGTGAACGTTTTTAAGTGTCTAAAGATTCTGACGCTTCCATAATTTTTCCTTTTATTCTTAGAATGAGGAATTAGTCTCATGCATGAATGTTCATTCGTATTTAAGACATGATCTCAGAGACCGGAAGACTGATTGTGTTGGAATCAAACGACGACATTGGAGTTCTTGACATTTCGTAGCTGATTCTTCTTCTTTTTATAGCCTCTTTCTGCAGGTGACGAAATTGCTCCAGCAGGTGGCGTCGAGTGACTGTTTTTATAAATTAAATGATAGGCTAATGATAAAATAATGATTATAGCACTCTCACAGCCCTTCTCTCCATATAGATGAAGTTATTAATAACACCTGCTAAAATCCTCATATGAGCAGATCTAGCTTATAAAAATCTAACACATATAATGAAGGGCATACATTTCATTGTTATTCTATAGGCCTATTATAGACCTTATGTAGCCTACAGGACTTTCTCAGAAGAAGCACCAATATGTGAATTATATTATCAGAAAACTAAACACATTTAGCTTCGTCCGGCTTTTATTTGTGCTTAATGGATAAAACTACGGTTTATGGCTGCTGTAAATTTTACCTGCCAAAGGATGGCGCTGTTTTCGACACTGTTAATGCTTTAAAACCTTTTAGAGAAAAGATTTCCAATATTTAAAGGATTAGTTCACTTTCAAATAAACTTTTCCTGATAATTTACTCACCCCCATGTCATCCAAGATGTCTTTCTTTCATCAGTCGAAAAGAAATGAAAGTTTTTGATGAAAACATTCCAGGATTATTCTCCTTATAGTGGACTTCAATGGACTCCAAACGGCTGAAGGTCAAAATTACAGTTTCAGTGCAGCTTCAAAGAGCTTTAAACGATACCAGACGAGGAATAAGGGTCTCATCTAGTAAAACAATTGGTCATTTAAAAAGAAAAAATTACAACTGTATATGCTTTATAAACACAAATGATCGCCTGGCGAGTGCTTCTGCTTTCCGTATTCTCCAAAAAGTTTACACTGTATGTCCTGCGCCTTCCCTATTCTACTTACGGAACGAACACGGCGCCAGTTTTTCCGTAAGTAGAAATAGCATCATTTCTCCATCCCTAATCAATAGTTTTAGGCCTTTTTGCAAATGTTTCAATCAAATTTAGCTGTTTTAGAGAGCGTTTACTCATTTTGAGCCTGTTTTTAAAGCTGCAGTCCGCGATTTTTACTCTTTGTCGCCATCTCTGTTTGAAACATGCAATTGCAGTCATAAGCAGAACAGTTATCTGTACGTGCGTTGTGCCTCGGCACGGCTCGTCAGCGCGGATGAATCTAATGTTTGCTGTGAGTCACCGGTGTGGATACTGTATTCAGAATCACAGACTCTACGTCTTGAAAGTATGACCAATATAAGAATTTTCACTGGAAAATATCAGCTGAACAAGTAAGTAACATGTCTGTCACTTTTGTTCTGACCAACTGAGGAAAAAAGCATTAGGCCTACAATAAATCACACTGCCAATGATAATTAAATCTAACGATCACTTAGCTCGGATCACGTCAAACTGTGCAAATTATTATTATTGTTATACTTTGTTCTCAAATTGTTCAGGTTAACAACATCAGCATTGTGTATTTAGTGTGTATTAGCGTTACCTGTAGATTTCACTTTCTGTAGCCACTCTGTGGTCCGAAAAAGCTTTTGCTTTTTTACAACGGGTGAATCTCCAGTTGTCACTGATGACTGTCATTTGAACCTTTCTGGATTACAATCCGCCATCAAAATGATAAGTTTAATTATTGCAGCTGCTGTGAGAAAATGCTATAATTGATCCGCTACCAGCAGCATCCTCACGTCATAAAACCGACTAGCCTGGACTCCTTCCAGACGTGACGTAATGACGCACAGAGGAACTGCTGCATGCTCAAAATTTCCCACGGAAATCCACCATGTCGCTCTTATTATAAAACATTATTAGGTAACCCTTTAGAATACTGATCCTTCATTAATGAATAACTACACAGGAACAAATGAGTAATGCATTATTAACACTCTAGTAACTACTATTAACTAACAAGTAACTCTGATGAATGAATTAGTAAGTAAGTGCTAAGTTGTAGGTAGTTCACTATTAACTAATCAGTAATTATTGTTTTTTTCATTCCTCCCAGAAAACTACTAACAACTAATATATACAGGTTCATTATTAACATGAATGATGCATAATGTATAATTAATTCTAAAGTAAAGGCTTTGGTAACCCACTAGTAATGACTGAAGTATTACCAAATCCTTCAGAAGGAATTACTAATTATTTGGATCAGTATTCTAAAGTGAAAAACATGATAACTACCTACTGTAGTCTTTGTAAACTTTTGAGGTTTTTGTATGTGTTTGTACAGTAATTCCTTATGATATATTTGGTAACACTTAAGTAATAACTAGTGGGTTACTATGATCTTCACTTTAGAATACTGACCCAAATAATTAGTAGTTCCTTTAGAGTTATATAGTAACTCTTGAGTTATTACTATCCAATACTTTAGAAAAACCTCAAAAGTTTACAGTGACTTCAGTAGTTACTAGAGAGTTATCATGCTTTTCACTTTAGAATACTGATCCAAATAATTAGTCATTCCTTCTGAAGTATTTGGTAATAGTATTTGGTAAGGCCTTTACTCTAGAATTAATTATTCATCATCCACATTAATTATGAACATGTATATAGTAGTTCTTAGTAGTTCTCTGGGAGGTATGAAAAAAACAGTAGTTACTGATTAGTTAATAGTGAACTACCACCTTCAAATGAGCACTATTACTACTACTAATTCATTCATCAGAGTTACTTGTTAGTTAATAGTAGTTACTAGAGTGTTAATAATGCATTATTCATTTGTTCCTGTGTAGTTATTCATTAATGAAGGATCAGTATTCTAAAGTGTTACCCATTATTACAAGCTTACCGTTGTGAATCGGGCTAAGGTAAGGAGATAGTTTTGAACACTTGCTGGTTATGTACTTGCTCAAAATTTGATTTTGGATCATTTTTAACCCAAAAAAGTTACGGACTGCAGCTTTAAATATTAACTATCTGTAACATAATTTTTCGAAAACGAAAAAATGACAAAACTAAACAATCAGATTTCTTTTCACCCATATCCTCCACGCCCACCATGCACGCACATACACACATTTGACTTTACAACACATAAACGCACAACTTTATTCATTCTCATTCTCTCTTGCTCTGGTCATAGATAGATTTTAATAATTAATTTCAAAAAATTATGTAAAAAAAAAAGGCATTAATTAGCGCCCTCTCATGGAACGCACAGTGTGTACAGCCGTACAGGGACATGGTTGGAGGTGATGTGACTGGTTTAGCATTTTCCTTCAGGTCAGTCCTATGTTCAGAATAAAAAATCTGTTTAAATATCTGATGTATTATCTTGTCCTTTTAACAGTTAAGGGTTTTCCGTGACTGACAGTCTCTAGTCAAAGCATTTGTCAGTTGCGTCTTGTTCCGTGTTCACAACAATTCAGTCTTTTCAATGTAAAAGTCTTCCCCACTGACTGACACACTCATAAAGACAGTCTTTACTGCTATCTAATGGCGTAATAATGTAACTTCTGTTGCTGTTCATGGTCAAGGACTATTTTTTCCAGCGGAAGGAAGGCTTTTAATGAAAGTTTACTTCATGAACGTTGCAATGATACATATATTTCTCATATATTTGTATATTTATACATATGTTTGTATTGTGTGGTAACCGTTTTATAAATGCAATAAGGTACAAGAGGCTAGTGCTAAACTAGGCTTCGCGTCGTACCTAACAACACCCTTCAGACATGACTTATTTACGATACAGCACAGCCTCTCGTACCTTATTGCTTACTCATACTCTGTTTTATTTGTAACAACATGAACATGAAGGAAATAATACACATATGTAGTCAAATGGGAAAAAAAAAACACATTTATTAATATTTTTAAAATAAAAATGGTATATAGTTGTAGGCTATATCCTTGAAGTGTAATCTAGCCTATTGTATCCGTTCATTGATATTAAGCATGATCAATAAGCTATGTTTTAAAATTTTGCTTATATGCATATGCATCTTATGTTGGTAAATATAACTGTTTAAGCCCCGCCCACTTCTGGTTCTGCAGCTAGATATGTCTCAAACTTTGCATGTGCGTCAATATCTTTTCACACGAACTACAAAAAAATTATGTCACTGAATATGCGCAGTAAGATTATTATAAACAAAATAAATATAATCAAGAGTAAACCTATTACCTATTAACAAAAACAATTATTGTACCAAATTTACATAATAAAAATGTGAAAATATAAATTCTGAAATATGAAATATGGCTCTTACATTTCTGGCCCCTAATTGACAGGCAGGCAGACTGACAATTACATTTTAAACAAAAGCAATAGAGCCATGCTGAAATAATATTTATATTATGCATCACTTTAAAGATCTTAAGTGTCCATTATCTATTTCCTGAAATGTCCAATATCTTTATAAGGGAGACAAACACTCCTTAATATCTGAGGAGTAGTTAACAGTCCATTTCACAGATAAGGCTCGACTTGTCAACAAGCCTTTCCAAGGTCTTAGTTTTAATAAACACAGGTCTTACCAGTACTTTTTTTATCTGGAAACACTTTCATGACTCTTCCAAAGTCCCATGACGAGTCAGCTATTATCAGGACAACATCTCCAACTGAAAGGTTTTTCTTGGAGCAAAGGTAAATATTTACGCACTCATCGCTTCCAGAATAGGTCAGCAAATACTGAATTTGTTTTCATATATGTCTTTTTTTAAAAGTCCAGGAGGTAAGGCTGTTTGCCTTTTCATTAATAATGATTAGGTGTCAAAGGTTCCAGATCAGTGAGATCATCTGTTGTAAAGGTAAGCGGTCTGTCGTTTATCATTGCTACAGGAATGTATGCAAACTCTCATCAATAAGTGTTTGTTCATTCAGCACAGATCTCAGGATTTTTCTAAAAGACCTCACCTGTCTTTCCCACACTCCACCGAAATGAGATCCAGAGGGTGGGTTGAACATCCACTGTATTCCTTTTTGCATGAGAGTGCCTTCAGTTTTTGATTGGTTCCACTGTTTAATGGCTTTGCGCAGTTCAGCCTCAGCACCTATGAAATTAGTACTGTTGTCACTTCTCATGATTGACACCCACCCCTCTTGCACACAAAGCGTCGGATGGCATTTAAACACGAGTCTGTGTCTAGTGTATGTGCAATTTCAATATGCACAGCTCTTGTTGTCAGGCAGGTAAACACTACCCCATATCTTTTAACATTACTTCTACCTTGTCTGACCTCAAACGGTCCAAAGTAGTCTGACATTAGTGAAGGGTGTCTGATTTAGTATTATTCATTAGTCATGGGGCAGCTCTGGCATTTTCTGCTCTGCAGCCTTTGCTCTGAGGCAGGTCACACATCTGGAGTGGATCTTCCTAACAGTGGAGATTGCAGAAGAAAGCCAGAATTTTGAAGTCTTTGGGTATAAGGATGGGATGCTTTACATGCTCAGGCATTGCAAATCTACCAAGACGACTTCCAACTCTCAGCAATCCATCCTGAATTATTGGATCCATTTTAGAAAGGCATCTGTTCTTTTTAACAGATGGATTACCTTATTTCAGCATGGACATTCCTTCTTTGAATCTTTGACTTTGAGTGAACCTGATGATCTCATTTCCAGCCCTTGTTAAGTCCTGCATTGTTAGAGCTTTGCAGTTTTCTGCTGTGGAATTTGTTTCACAACTCCAAATTTTTCTGTTTTTGGCTGTTATTTGATTGCTGCACTATAATCATGTCTTTGAAAGGAAGGATCCATGCCACGGCTCTCTTTAATTTGTACCAATCGGAGTAATAATCTGTCTAATTGATCACAGCATCTGAACCATCCACTGCACACACAAGATTTACTGAGGCTGAGTGTTTAACCTCACTGTCATCCACTTTCGTTCAAAGACAAAATCCTAAAGATGTCTGCGCGCATGTTTCTCTGGAGCACAAGAACAGTTCACTTGTTCAAAGCACATTAGATGATATTCGGTGATATTTAATAAATTCACAGAGTGGTCCTTGTGTTGTTGTCCTGAAAACACTTCAGCATGATGAAATCATGTTTTCTTATTTTCTTCCTTATATCTGAGTGAAACGACTTCTTGAACAAGTACAAATGAAGGGCGGGATTTGATTTTGTTCATGGAGAATTGATTGGATGGTTGTGGTTTGCTATTGGTGGATCTCATGTGAGTGACAGGTTGCCCCGCCCTCATGCCAGTAAACACGTAATCAAGAGATGTTGCTGCAAGATCTGTAACATCATTCAAGATTATGAGGCACATGAATTTAAACAAATTTAAACAGTCAGGGCACTGTATCAAACTTCCGCCCAGACAACTGCGTCATCATTCATGTATATTTTAAATAAACTATAAAAATTATACACAATTTAAAATTCTACCTATAAAAATAGTCTATTCTGTTTCTAGAGCAATAATATTTTTGAGACAGCAAATTCAGTAGATAAACTCAATATAATATGCCACTAGAAACAACTCTAAATCGTCAGAAACGGTCTTGCCATTTTAAATCAAGTTCAACTAACGTTACAGGAGATCGACTGCTGTAATTAGAGTAGGCCATCGTTAGTTTTGTCCTGCTAATTATTATTTTATACCCATAAAAATAATAAGTAACTGCCAGATAACGATCACCTGCTTTTTCCCGACATGGTTAACATTAGGTGTGTTATCTTAACTAATAACATTTATTAATTAGCTTATAACGCCCACATTTAATGTTACAGAAAAAAAGTTCAGTGATCCGTCAGATCCTGTAGGTCAGTTAGTACAGTTTACTGCTAAACAGCTCATTTTGTTGGTGTTAAATAACAAAGAAATCGAAAATTAACAGTTAATACATCTTCAGTCTCCCCTCGAAGCTCCGACAGTCCTCAGACACGCTGTCAATCAACTTCGAATCATGACGACACGCCCCGTTTTTATAGCATCAAATTGCTAGCTAAAATCTAAATCATCACAAAAACGAACAATTGAATATATATCAGCGTGATAACAACTACCTTAAATGACCAAAACCATCTTTCAGAAAGTTTTATTTGAAGCAGAATTTATTTTTAAGTTTTCACTGAAGTCTCATTCGTCTGCATTGAGAGGGCGGGGTTTATGACCTGTACTGCATCCAGCCTCCAGGGGGCGATCAAAGAGCCCACAGCTTCACTTTTCAGGATGTAGGAGACACACCCGCTCCATACACAACAAACTGACGCACTGTGTATTCTGACACCTTTCTATCAGAACCAGCATTACCTTCTTGAGCAGTTTGAGCTACAGTAGCTGGTCTGTTGGATCGGACCACACGGGCCCGTAGACATCATATAGCTAGACGCCCAATAGAGTGCCCCAGGGATGATGCGTTTTTGTAGGCCAACCTGGAAGTTAGCGGCGTACGGGTTCCCTCGGTTGAAAGACTTTTGGAAAAAATGCAGAAAATAAGCTCTGTGTTTAACAAAGGGTTATGCCACTTAAACGTTTTGTCTATTAAGATAATCTTTACAAGTGAACACAACATTTATAGATTTTGAAGCCTAAATAAAGTGGTCAGATACAAAAGGCTAACAGTAGGCTATAAATGGACTACAGCACACCATGGTCGCGGATCAACGTCGTCACCACCAAACTTCCTCAAACTGTATTTAAAAAACAACTTTAAAAACATGCTCGCTGATTATGATCTGCGCTGTTATGAATACTTATCCACTTTTTTATCAGAAATGCTGTCCAAATGTCCCGTTTTTAATGATGACGTCTAAAGTCCCCGCCAAAGGAAGTAGTCCCTTTTAGCAATTTGTTAGCAACGGCCGATTTTAAGACACAGTAAAAGTTTAAAAAAAAAACATAAGTGGGTCAGGTTTGGAGGTGGTGAAAGGAGCGAGGACTCAATTTGCAGGGAAGAGGGCTTTTTATTAATAATAAAAAATAAAACAAAAACACAACAAAAACTACCCCGAGGGGGAAAACAGACTAGACAAAAAAATTTGACTTGGACTTGACTTGACGGAAAAACATGAGGGAATAAACGACGACGAACCAGCACAGGACTGCAAACACAAGGAGAATAAATAGGAGAGCAAACAAGGCAGGTAATGAGGGAGGACAGGTGGGGCAAATCAACCAATAATGAGGTAACAAGGTGGGCGGGGTCAAGACAATAGACATGAGAGCACATGGCCAATGAAGACAAAATCACAAGCCATGTGCTTACACAAGACGAGACATGAACACGTGACTATGAAAACTCATAAGCCACGTGTTCACACAAAACAAGACAACATGAGAGCACGCAGCCCGTGAAACACAGACTGCGTGCTACACAACACAAGACAAAAACAACATGAAAGCACGCGGCAGGTGGAAATAACCGCGTGCTACACAACATGACAATACAAGAGAAAACAGGAGACAAGAACGCACGGCAAGTGAAAGAACACTCGACCGTGCGCTCACAACAAAGACAGGACTGGGAGCGCGAGTGTCCGAATCCCGACACGAAACCGAAACCAAACTAGACACGAGTGCCGGGATCCGAACGCCACGCTCCCAACATGAAACAAGGCACGCAGACAAGAGAGCGCACAGCCCCGAGAACACTCGAGACCGTACGCTCACACAAAAACACGACAAGAACGGGAGTGTCAGAGCTCTGTCACAAAACCAAGAAATAAACAAGACTGAAGTGACAGAACCCTGACAGGTTATAACTGGTGTGTTTTATGTCATAGATCAAAACGTGAAAGTATTTAGAGGCTTTTTTAACCACAGACCTTATTTCAGGCGATTTAGCAAAAACCCATTCAAAAAACCCATAGACTTTACGGCGTTGGAACCGGAAGTCCTAAAATGCTAACTCGCTTCCGGGTTTTGCCTACAAAAATGTGTCATCCCTGAGGCACTTTATAGAGTGCCCCAGGGATGACGCTTTTTTTGTAGGCCAACCCGGAAGTTAGCAGCGGATGGGTTCCCTCGACTGAAAGCCTATTCATTTTTACCATAGACTTTTGGAAAATCGCAGAAAATAAGCTCTGTGTTTAACAAGGGGTTCTGACACTTACACGTTTTGTCTATCAAGATAATCTTTACAAGTTAACACAACATTTATAGATTTTGAAGCCTAAATAAAGTGGTCAGATATAAAAGGCTAACAGTAGGCTATAAACGGACTACAGCACACCATGGTCGCGGATCAACTTCGTCACCACCAAGCGTCCTCAAACTTTATTTAGAAAACAACTCTATTTAAAAACATGCTCACTGATTATATATGCGCTGTGTATGAATACTTATCCACTTTTTCATCAGAAATGCTGTCCAAATGTCCTGTTTATCATGATGACGTCTAAAGTCCCCGCCAAAGGAAGTAGTCCCTTTTAGCAATTTTTTAGCAACCGCCGACTTTAAGACACAGTAAAAGTTAAAAAAAAAAAAAAAATCACAAGTGGGTTATAACTGGTGTGTTTTATGTCATAGATCAAAACGTGAAAGTATTTAGAGGCTTTGTTTACCACAGACCTTATTTCAGGCGATTTAGCAAAAACCCATTCAAAAAACCCATAGACTTTACGGCGTTGGAACCGGAAGTCCTAAAATGCTAACTCGCTTTCGGGTTTTGCCTACAAAAACGCGTCATCCCTGAGGCACTCTATTGGGCGCTGGGCGCTGAGATTTGCGGCTGCCATCTTAGACCGGTCGTACTCCTAAGCTGCGTCCCAATTCTCCTACTTATACTACGTCCTAAAAGCATTTACTGTTTTTGTAAAGAAAAAGTACATACTTTTGAGTGTGTAGCAGAAGAGTAGACAAGCTTTGGGACATACTACCACGTCATAACTGCGTCTTTAACGGACATTGTGTCGCTTATTTACGCAAACTGTAACTGTTTAAACTGTCAATCATCTTGTCACAGTTAAAATCCTCCACAATGAATTAAATTTATTTTCCTACCGTTTCGGAGAGAAATGTAGTCGCACGTTGATCTGCCAGTCTTTCATGCAGAACTCTCCTCATCTTTGCATAGGCTAATGATGCATTTAAAAGCGAATGACCAAACGCACCGTTATAAAAGTTCACAATGCTGTTGCATAACATTTAATAAATATCTTTTTGTCCGGTTATATTGATTATTAATTATCAAGCCCCTTAACCACTCTGCTTAACCGACGGACCTCGCAAGTGTTTTCCACATAACTTACTATTCAGATCAGAAAGAAGTTCGAAAAACACTTGTTAGAATGCGCTCAGTACAAAACTTACTTTTAGCGTTAGCGTTAAGTGCCTATTACCAACACAATCCAATCTGAAGTTAATACATACATTGTTCGACCGGACATAACTGTTATTTGTGTTTGTGCACGTGATATCAGGAAGCAATGTAGTATACACACATGACGGCAAAGCGCAAATCGAGTTACCCCTCCCACTTCTGCTACCTATTACTGATATATCTTATTTTGCTTCTTTATCATATTTATAGTGTGTGATTTATAAATGACCTTATATCCTACATCACATATTTTGATTTTGGACGTCTGGTCACTTTATATCTTATATCAGAATATTATTTAACTGTTAAGCCTACTATGAATATTAAAATACACTGAACATTGTGTCCTGTATCATAGCTACATGAATGACAGCAAAAAAAACCTGCGTCAAAATCAGTTAGGTATTCAGTGAGATATGATTAATTAAATGCGCTGACAGCTCATTGCACCTGTCAAACGAGTTACACTGAGTGGAGCTGGCAACCGGTCCAAGATGGCGCTCTACGGCTTGTCCGTGCCAATAGGCAGTAGCGTTCGATAGGGCGTCTACCTATATGATGTCTATACACGGGCCAGCCTTCTCTCCCCACGTGTACCAGTGAGTCTTGACCGCTCATGACCTTGTCGCCGGTTCACCACTGTTCCTTCCTTAGACACTTTTGATACTGACCACTGCAGACCAGGAACATCCCACAAGAGCTGCAGGTTTGGAGATGCTCTGACCGTTTAGCCATCACAATTTGGTCCTTTTCAAACTCACTCAAATCTTTACGCTTGCCCATTTTTCCTACTTCTAACACATCAAGTTTGAGGACAAATGTTCACTTGCTGCCTTATATATACACCCACTAACAGGTGCCATGATGAAGAGATAATCAGTGTTCCTCACTTCAGCTGTCAGTGCTCATAATGTTATGCCTGGTCGGTGTATATATATCCAAATGAATAGACATTGAAACTGAATTGCAAGCTCATGAATCTAATCATGAAATTTGTGTTAACAAGCCCCCCACTCCCCCCAAGGTGAACTCAAAAGTTGGCAGACTTGTGTTAGAGTATTTTAAATCCTGTGAGGCATGTGAACTAGAGACATGCATGATATCAGTTTGTTTCCTTCCTTGTGTTGTCCTGTCCTCAGTTCACCTGTACTCAGTTTACGTCAGTACTCAATGTACCAGATGTTGTGACAGTTTAGACAGAGGTGACAGAGTACATGTGCAACTCACAGAGCAGGTGTGTCTCTAGGTGTGTCTCGCTCATCACCGATGACTCATCTTCAGCAGAAAAACACTCCTTCATTGTGTGCCTGTGTCACTCTTCACTTGTATAAATTACACTGGTTTCAATATACAGTTTGCCTGGAAACTATACTTTGTACATATTTGTTTAAAGCAATTATTATTTGTTATTATGAACATGAGGATAAAAGTATTGAGAAGATTTTCTGTAAGGAATTCTCTTAAAGTTGTGAAAGATGTAAAAGGTACTTCTATTCTCACATACTATGAGTGTTTTTGGTGTCTTGTGAATGTTTTTTTTTTTCTCTTCCTCCCCTTATCTTTGTAGCTTCTGTCTTTGTGTGTCTGTTTTTGTTTAAGAAAAAAATAAAAAAAATAAATGAATATAGCATGGATTCAATTACACCAAAGGTGTAACCATGATTGTCTGCTCCCAAATGACCCTATCCTAAATAACAAAACTCAAAGTATGCCACTCCCACACCTAAAATACATATTTTACACTGTTACCGTTATGCGTTATACACAATTTCAACTTTAAAATCACATATTTTGTCATGTCAGTGCTGTTCAAAGCTAAGAATAGTTGCTAGTACAAGAGCTTGGAACTGAACAGTATCATCAGCCAATCAATCATGTTATGTATCATTTAGTTTCAGATTATTGTCTCAAAACTATTTGGCAGCAGATCTGATTCATGGCAAGATAAACGTGGTGATTTCAATCGAGGAGGTGTAGACAGAGCTATCTGTTAGCAATCGTCTCAATAGCAGTCACTTGGCTGGTGAATTCGATGACTCACACAGATCTGTCAAGACCTCCTTGAGTTTATTCGGCCAATTAGCTCAAACCGATGATGAATAATTTAGAAAACTAACAAATGGGTGCCTAAACCCTTTCTATGCTTGCAGTCTGACTGCAAGCATACACTCGACACGGAAGTATAAATCAGCCTTAATGCCAGTTCTACAAGATGTAAGATAAGTCTCTGATGTCCCCAGAGTGTGTATGTGAAGTTTTAGCTCAAAATACCCCACAGATCATTTTTTATAGCATGTTAAAGTTGTCACTTTTTTTAAGGTGTGAGCGAAAACACTGTTTTTGTGTGTGTCCCTTTAAACGCAAATGAGTTGCTGCTTTCAAAAGGGGGCAGAGTTTCAGGGGCTCATGTTAGCATCTCTGATTACCTCACGCAGACTCACTGCAAATGTCAGAAACTGTTCAGCCTTTTATGTTCAAACCGGAGTCGGACAATGATGAAGAGACTCAAGAAGAAGTGACAACATGTAGAATGCAACAGGACGAAAATATCTCCCTTTGCATTGAACTTTGAGCTTAAACAACAACATTACACACTAACTAAAGTTAAAAAAGTGAAAATGCAATGAACCACCCCTTGAAAAAAATCTGATTGGTGTCTTAATAGTAAAACTCCCTTTTATTGAAGATTAGTTTACAAATCATTTTACAAAGAACCACAAATGACAAAGTGAAAAATTACAATCTAGCTTCAAAAAACCTACAATGTTGCATAGTTTACAAGCAAAGTATCCTTTATTTTATTTTCTACATATGCACCAAGCTCATTTGAAAAGATCAATTCATGAAGGCATCAAGATCTATTAAGATTGCAACGCTAAGTTCAAAGCAAAGCAAAACATTTGCCTCATTCATTTCGCATTTTTATCCACTTGCTCACCAATTTTGCTGTAAAAACAATAACACTTTACAGTAAGGTTTCATTTACTAACATTAGTTACTTTAGTTAAACTAAGAATGAATAATACTTCTAAAGCATTTATTAATCTTAGTCAATGTTAATTTCAACATTCACTTATACATTAAAATCAAAAATTGTATTTGTTAACATTAGTTAACGCACTGTAAACTAACATGAACAATGAACGACTGTATTTTTATTAACTAACATTAACCAAGTTTAATACTGTAACAAATGTGTTGCTCATTGTTAATATATTAACTAATGTTAACAAATGAGACCTTATTGTAAAGGTTTACCAAAATAACTTTGTGAATGCCTTCATTCACGTTCATTTTGGCCAAAACACAATCTTAACTGACAGTAAGAGCACTTTAGGGAAGTGTGCAATCAAGTACGCCATTGTGATAAACAAGAACAGCCCGACATTGGAATGACACATTAATATACAGGTACAGTTACATTCAGGAAATATACAAATAACAAAACTCAGTCACACTTTAAATTGCAGTGTTACAGTGTAAATTCATAAGAAAGCAAACTACTTTCAATTATTTTCTGAGCTGTATTAATGTAATTCCATGTAATATGTGATGGACAGTGTAACTCTCTAAAATGTATAGACAAAAGGTTTGAAGAATGCTTTGTGGAGTCTGTGCTGAGTGACATTAAAAAAGCATCAAAACCCAAATGGTTTGTGAATGAAAAATTAAAATTAAAATAAAAGTAAATGCATTAACCCCAAAGGTTAGAGAAATGACCACAGTTTGGCTGCGCATCACAGCCTCATCAAAGTCAGTACGATCCTACGGTTGCTTTGGGAAAATGACAATGCTTCTGGAGTTCTGCGAGCATTGAGCATTTAGTCTTGGGTGGCTTAACATGGTCCTTTATGAGAGGTGGGATATTTGGGGCTTTCAGGCAGAGGTGTAGATGTATTTGGTCTTGGCCAGCCCGGAAAGCTCATCTTCGTAGCGAGGAAGGCAGCAGAAGAGGATGCCGCATCCCAGCATCAGGATGGTAGCGCCCCAGCCAAAGCCGTACGCCCACGTGTAGTCGTAATAACCTTCATAGATCTGCTCGTTGAACTTGATTGGGTAGATGATCAGAGCGATTATCTGCACGATTACTGTAAAGAAAGAAAGCAAAATTACTCAGTGGCACAACAGATTCACATTCAGACGAACTGCACAATTTTTAGTTCAGTTCCAGTGACCCTAAAAGTATTTGGACACTTAAGTCACACATGCTTAAATGCCATTATTTTACAAAATACTAAAGCAGGTGGCATGTATTGGACAGAAAGTACAAGCACACTTTTAGGCTTCAAATGATAAAACAAAAGACGCCCCATTCAAAATGAACAAAACATTCAGCCTCAGATGTCACCCCCATGCATAAGACATCCCATCCGAATTCTCCAGGATTTCCGGGTGTTATCTGACAGTCTGCCTTGAAACAAAGCCGTCGTGACGCCAAATCCCCTCATGCCATTGTGTTTACAACTGTGACAAAGAGTGCTTATCAAGATCAACTAAACATTGGGTTTCCAAAAGTATGTGAATTTTGCGGCACCATTGTTGCAGTAAACTTGCACAATGTTCTTGAATGAATAATATACTAGGCCCTGTTTACACCTGGTATTAAGATGCGTTTTAGTTGAATTCATGTGTAAACAGGGTCTAAAAAGCTTGTCCACTTTCGACTACATCCAGAGGTAGTTGAAAACGGATTGCTTTCATAGTGTAAACGCTCATGTGGTTGAATGAGTTCAAACAGCCACAAAAGACCTCCTGACCTAATGCATAAACATTATGGGAAGAGCGCTAGCCAGATGGGATTGAAACCAAGTTTTGTTTGAAGACGAAAATGTACCAAGCACAATGTTCTCTCACCATTCCAGAATTCTAGTGGACAAAAGAGTGTAAATGGGTATGTGTCTCCCTCGTCCATTTGTGATTTGATCGACCAAATCACATCTTAATACCAGGTGGAAACAGGGCCTTAGATGCACACCGGTCTATTACTGTAGGGACATTTTCACACCCCTAAACATGACGCGGAATAAAACGAACTGTGACTGGTTGCTTTATATGTTGGTCAGATGTCCTCTTGGCCAATGAAAGCTGTGAGACTAAGGCTGCATCTGAAATCGCATACTTCCCTACTATATAGTAGGCAAAAAAAAACGATATGTGACAACAGGACTATGTCCGAATTCACAGTACTCAAAAAAGAATAGGCAAAAAGTCCCTGGATGACCTACTACTCATGGCGAGATCCTGAAGTGTGCATACGATGGACACTTGACTATCCCATGAGGCCACAGGAGAGGATTTGTGAAAGGTAGTGAAGCAATGTAACTGACGCTGGTAGGTCACGTGACAATGACACCAGAGCAAATGTAGAACATCTAGATTACATACTATATAGAATATACATTTTTAGCGATTGCAAAGTAATTTCTTGTTCAAAATAAGTACCTACTCAAGAGTATGTGATTTTGGATACAGCCTAAACATTAACAGAGGACCACAGTTAATTTTATGAACTACCTGTGGTTCCTGTTACAATTTGAGGGACTGTTGACTGTTACAGCCCCAAATGTAAAAATCAAGGGGTATTGGGTGTATATGTGGGGGCTCGTCCGTATATACCATATTCCTGATCTGTTGGATTGTGGTTGCTGCATTCATTTGATTGATCAGGTTTGGTAGGTAGTGCGTGTATAAGTTACCTACTGGTAAGAACAAAAAATAGTCTTGTTTGATTTACAGGCATTTATTCATAATCCAAGCATAGAACAGGTTGAGAAATCCAGGAAGTATGAGCGGATCGCCATTGCAAATCATGATTGTGGGGCCGTTTACACAACACCATTTTCAACTAATAATGTTAAACTATAAATGTGTTTTGGCTGTTCATTTACACAACAGCATTTTGGGGGCCTGAAAATGCAAACTTTTGAAAGTTTTTTGAGATACTCAAAATACTGTTATTGTCTCCGTGTAAACTACAAAAATGTGAATTTGTGAAAATGGTGACGTCATGCGCATAGTGTTTCTTTACAAAGTGACATCGCCATCTAGTGGCTTGGCAGCAGAACACAGCTTTTTTTGTTTTCGCAGATGCACAGGGATCAGGGATCATTTTAGTACACTGTTGTCATGTAAATGTACTCTCAAGGTATACATTTAATAGGGTTACATTCAAGGGCGTAGATTTGGTTTCAACATTGGGGGGGTTGAGTGTTGGTATGCTGCCATTTATTTATTTTTTTTTTATTTTAAAAAAATCTGTTTTATGTGTAGCGTTATTGGATAATTTATTTCTTCTCTATCTATCTATCTATCTATCTATCTATCTATCTATCTATCTATCTATCTATCTATCTATCTATCTATCTATCTATCATAACTTTATGGAATTTATGTATAACCATTCATCAAATTCTAACATAACAGTGTGATTCTAAAAAGAAATAAATTATGTTATATATTGAAACCGCCAGTAGGCGGCAGCGATTCGACGTTTTAATGAGTGAGCTACTTAAATCGTTCATTCAGCCAATTCGTTCAAAAGTCAGATTAATTAAGGAAGAAAACAAACACCGATGTGAATACTTTTGTCACTGATAAGACACTATTGAAAAATGACAAACTCATATTAGATTAGAAAGAAAATTATTGTTACAAAATAAATTAATCATACATATGTTAGTATAGATCTACTGTGATTTTCATGTTAAAATATTGGGGGGGGTTGTAACTGATGGATTTGAATATTGGGGGGGGGTTACCTCCCCCCCATCCCCCCCACAAACTACGCCCCTAGAAATCAAACCCACGAATCTTGCCTAACTCTACTTTTTGACCTACAGGAATACATTTCCAAAGCTTAGAATGTGAAGTTAATTCTAGCAGTACGGTTTAATGATTTGCATCTAATGCTAGTCTCCAAATACTTATCTTTTATCTGTCATTTTAGTTTTATCACTTCAAACCTAACAAACCTATTTGTGTTAAATGTTGTGCTTGCACATCTGAAAACAATTTTGCCATATGCTCTGATATGTTCTTATCTTATGCAATTCACTTATTTTAATGTGGATTAAATATGTTTTTAGGGCAACTACGTACACAAAAGTTGCCAAAAAGTTTGGATCTGGAAAAAAATGGCTAAACGTTCAAAATGTTCCAACAGGTTCTTGATGAACTGCACCTATAATATAATATTGGCAGCAATTTGTTTCTGTCCACAAAAAGCTTTAACCCATCATGCCTTATGGGAGGGACGGGCGTGACTGAGAGTGTTGCAGAGACGTGTGAGTGAAGCCAAGCCCTGTTTGGGTGTGTGGGGAACTTTCACACAGGCCTGCATCTGACGTTTCAAGCAACAATGCTGTACTCATCTAATCTGAAACAGAATGAACTATTGCTCAAACAGGCAGAGTTCACACAGAGGCTGAGTTTTTATTTTCATAATGAAACTGAATGTGAGATGTTATTTTAGTATCATTGAGATACTAATACTGTTTTATCAGTATTTTGAATTAGCTTTTATATTTTCATTTTCGTTAAATTTTTAACATTTGTTTTTGTGCTGTTTTTGTCATTTGTATTAGTTTCTGTTTTTTAATGTCTATATAATTTTTATTAATTTTATTCTACTTTTAATTCTACTACAGTTATACTTAAAGTACTTAGTATTTTAATTCTATTTTTATACTTAGTTATGCTTAAACTACATGAAAATGAGAAATGTTGTCTAGGCAGCTAGCTGAAATAAACATGTACATTTTATTTTAATAAACTTTTATTTTATTATTTCAAAGGTTTTTCATGGTGTCATGGTGTTTTATTTAACTATAATAACCCTGATTTTAATAACAAAACATTTATGATGAAACATTCCAAGTCAACAATAATTGTAAGACGTCAGATAACATGAGATAATGTGATCTGACGTCTTAATAAGGAGAGGTAGTGAGGAATAAGTGAGCAAACCTCTCCTGTCCCGACAGTGGCTCTTCACTTTCACCTGAACACGAGTGACGAGGATGGGGGAGGGTTAGAGCGAAACACACTGACACTCGATCCCATAGCAACAGCAAAACAAAAGCCATTCAGTACAGTCAGTAAAGCAGTGGTGTATATCTTTGAACTCCACACGCCTTAATGAGAAGTTCTTTCTTGTCTCAACTTGTTTGGGATGATTTCTGCTCTGAATTGTTTAAAAGGATTAGTTCACTTCAGAATTAAAATCTCCTGATAATTTACTCGCCCCCATGTCATCCAAGATGTTCATGTCTTTCTTTCTTCAGTCAGAAAGAAATGAAGGTTTTTGGGCAAAACATTCCCATTCAATATGGGTTGAAGGTCCAAATTATCATTTCAGTGCAGCTTCAAAGATCTCTACATGATCCCAGATAAGAGTCTTATCTAGACAGACCACCAGTCATTTTCTAAAAAAAAAAATAAAAAAGTATATAGTTTTTAACCACAAATGCTAATCTTGCACTGCTCTGCGATCCATAATCATGTTGGAAAGGTCATGCGTAGGTGGAAATACTGCGGTAGGGTAAAAAACTCTCATTTTCTCCTCCAAATTCAAAATCGTCTGACATCGTTGTTTTACCTTTTTTTGTAAAGTGCATTTGACTTAGTCTTTGCACGGTCACTTTGTAAACGCTTGATTGGTACATCGCAGAGCAGTGCAAGACGAGCATTTGTGGTTAAAAAGTATATAATTTTTATTTATTTTTACAAAATAGACTAATAGTTTTGCTAGATAAACCCTTTATTCCTCGTCTGGGATCGTGTGGAGCTCTTTGAAGATGCACTGAAACTGACATTTGGACCTTTTAACCCATTGAATCCTTTAATGTTTTCCTCAAAAACCTTAATTTCTTTTCAACTGCAGAAAGACAGACAAACATTTTGGATGACATGGGGGTGATCAATTATCAGGACGTTTTAATTCCGAAGTGAACTAATATTTTATTGACCTAAAGTAACCTCAGTATAACAGAATCTCTACTTGTTGACATTTTGGTTACACTTTATTTCAGTGGTCCATTTTAGACATTCTACTAACTATTAGTAACTTTGCAACTACATGTCAAATAACTCTCATTAGTAGACTGTTCGAATTAGTGAAATATGTTGACATGAACTTGTAAAGCTACTTATAGTCAGTAGAACGTCTGTTAGGAGCATCAAAATAAAGTGTTAGCAGATATTAAGCAGATACTCGAATGAGATTTAGTCGACATGTGGTTGTAAAGTTATTTATAGTCAGTGAAATGTCTAAGCCATCAAAAATAAAGTGTTACAGACATGACTATGGTCCTAAAACCACAACTAAACCATAAAAACATCCTCGTTACTTGAAATAAAACTAAATGTTAAAAAGGCCACTTTTCTCATTTTCATTTAGTTAAACTTGATGCACTAAAAAACTAAAACAGAAATATAAATGAACAAAAACTATGTAAATGTATTAAAAACTACTAAAAATGGCAATTAAATTATTTAAAATTAAAATGGAAAATATTCAAATAAAAACTTCTAAATATTAATAAAAACTACAATGGTACTGAAATAACTGCTGCGGTTGCATGTTTCATACCATCACACCGTCCATCCCTACATCCACATATTATCTAGAAACCATTAGATTCACTACAGATAAACTGAAGGAAATGATCTTACTGTGGAACTTCCTTGGAAAGGCTTTGATTGAAAACCAACATGAACTGGAAAAATAAACTCATCTTTTGAGTTTTGGCCAATATGTGTACACCGCCCTTTCCGGATTTCCAACAAACTAAAGAGCAAAGAAAGTCTCTTACCAGCCAAAATAAGCAGGCCTCCAATCAAAGGCAGCATAGGGATGCTGAGGGTACAACAGAGAGCCACGAATGAAATGATGAAGGCGATGATGAGGATGATGAGGCCTATGATCATCAGAGCAGCGACCGCCTGAGCCCATGCTGGAGGGACAACGAGGAACAAGACTTTATTTTCACATGCGGTTTCATTACGGTCACACTAATGCATTCAAAAACACAATACAAAACCTATTATGCGCCTTAGCAGGCTGGGAGCTGCTTTTAACATTTTTAACTACTTATACAAACTAAGGCACGGTTAATGCACCTATCTAAACAAAAGTGCATCTCATCACTTTCGCTAATTTCATTCAACATGAGGAACTTAGATCAAACACATGAGGCGAATTTCAGTGATAAGGTCTAATATGAATGGTTACACATTAACAGCAATGCTTAACTAGTTTTAGTCAGTCATAAATCAGTTTCACTGCTGCTCTGAGGACTTGTAAAGACAGCGCTTGGGCTCCGAACGCTCAACAGAGGAATGTGTTTTTCCTCCATGAAGTCTGTGACCACAGTCACACCCAGAGACTGCTGAGGGAGGAGGAAGGGTGTGGACGGGTTTGACAAAACTATGATTGATGCAACTAGTATTATTTGGTGTGATTCACCACTCAGACAAAAGTGATCTTTGGCATTTATGATCAACTTTATAGTCACAGTCCTCACATTACATAATTATATCTTTCATGACACTTCATTTGTGTACAACACAAGAGCATTAAAGAAATATGAACTGCTAAAACAGTGGATTAGCACATCACAGCATATAGAAAATGCTCCATCTATGAATAATTTAGACACGCTGTTGTTCATAAAGAGGGACGCAGCATGCTATTCCTGCATTAAACAGTAATGAAAGATTGTTACTGAAAGGCCTTAGTTTAGACATGTTCTATTGGCACAATAATGAGAATACCAGCTGAGGTAAAGGACAACACAACAGAAATGACAGGTTTTGCCTGGAGCTTAAAGTGTTTGCAAAGCCATCAACGTTCTCGTCTTATTTATTCAACTGGTTCAACAGGCTCTGTATGTGGCTCCATTTGCAAACTCAGTTAAACTGACACCAATTATTTCCATTTCCCAGAGAGTAAAAATTATATAAATGTTATTAAACTTCTTTTATGGGCCGATGAACATGTAACAATTTCTTATCAACTTAATGACATTATATATATATATATATATATATATATATATATATGAAGAGTTTCGTTGCAAAACGAGATAACTCCGTTTTTTTAATTTTTCAGAAATCTTGTTTTTTGGTTGTGCATTCCAATTAATATCAATTTAACTGCAGTGGGTTTGTTTTGATTTAAACCTTCATAACTTAAAAAATACAGCTAAGTAGCACCATAAAACAAAATAATAACATGATAAGATAATAATAAACATGTTTTGACAAAAATTTTAAAAACGGAGTTATCTCGTTTTGCAACGAAACTCTTCATATATGTATGTATATATATATATATATATATGTATGTATATATATATATATATATATATATGTGTGTATGTATGTATGTATGTATGTATAATATATATATATATATATATATGTATGTATATATATATATATAATTCTAAAAACGTTTTGCATACGTTATCATTAAGTTATGAAAACGTTATTTTATCATTCCATTTTATCATTCTGCAAACATTGGAACGTTACTTTTGATTGTTCTCAGAACGTTCTGAAACAAATAGTAACATTTAAAAAATATCAGAAGAACGTCCAACTAAAACATTTAATTAAAAAAAAAGTTCTATGAACGATTTATAAATAATGTTTTTGTGCTAACGTTTTGAGAACATTATTAAAGATCAAACATGAACTTTTTATTAACGTTACTGGAAGAACGTTTGTTCATAACTTTGAGGGAACCTTGCCAGAACGTTAGCCAAAGTTCCGAGAACGTTCCCTGATAGCTGGAAACAAGTCAAAGGGTTGTTTGTCTGACTCAAGTGTGAGTCATGCAACACTATTATGTGACAGTTATCATCTTACTGTACAAAGTCATCATATAGATGATCTCTTATAATACAATAGGCGTGACAAATCAATGTTTCTCTGTTTTGTGGCATAATAAATTAGTTTAAAGGCATAATAATTGTTAAAAATGAATTCAAAATACACGTTTTTCCACTAGTTTTTGGTGAACGCTTTCATTTGAGCTTTATTTAATGTCTGAAACACTGGACTAAACATGAATTCAGGACTTGAACTCAATACTTACGGAGCTCCATGAGAGATTTACAGTCCCACAGGTCGTTGCGGCCTCGACACTGTTTCCACATGTTGGCGTAGTGCGTTTTGGCGTTCTCGTCCTCGACCCATCCGGACTGCGCCGCGATGGCGATAATGTCGAAAATGATCGCGAACAGCAGAAGGAGAGGCAGGATCCACCTGCATCTTGGATACGCGATTCCGCAACGAAACATTTTGGAGAGTTGCTCTGTTTCGTGTCTCCTAACCGAGTGTGAAGAAGCTCTCTGGATAATTTCGTGCCACTCTTTATCTGAAAGTTTCCCGGAGCTCCACCCTACAGTGAAACCTGATCTGGAGAGGCTCGACCTGTTTGAATAGATCCACTCGAGCAGGGCTGGGCCTAAAACACACACACTTCGCTTTTTTTGAGTTTTGTAGAGTTGGGTGACATGGGGGTATATGTTTTATTGTTCTTTTTTAATTTATATTTTTATTTTTTTATTTATTTAATTTTAAGAAAGCAATACTGTGCAGGCCTTAAAGTGTTAGTTCACCCAAAAAAATGAAAATTCTGTCATTTATTACTCACCCTCATGTCGTTCCACACCCATAAGACCTTCATTCATCTTCAGAACAAAAATTAAGATATTGTTGATGAAATCCAATGGCTCAGTGAGGCCTCCATTGAGAGCAAAGCCATTCAAACTCTCAAGATCCAGAAAGGTACTAAAATAAAAGTACTATCTTAATTTTATAAAGTGAGAAGAATATTATTTGTGCACCGATTTCAAAACACTGCTTCAGAGCTTTACGAATCGAATCAGTGAATCTGAGCACCAAAGTCACGTGATTTCAGCAGTTTAGCCATTTGATAGGAATCACTGATTTAAAACAAAGATTCATAAGGCTCAGAAGCTTCATGAAGCAGTGTTTTGAAATCGGCCCATATAGATATTGTTGAAAAGTCATTATTTAGTTTTTTGGCACACAAAAAGTATTCTTGTCACTTATAATATTAAGATTGAACCACTGAACTCACATGAACTGTTTTAAATATGTCTTATCGTCATTGAAGTAATTATCTTGCTGGCAATAGAGGCTTCACTGAGCCATCAGATTTCATTAAAAATATCTTAATTTGTGTTCTGAAGGTCTTAGGGGTGTGGAACGACATGAGGGTGAGTAATTAATGACAGAATTTTTATTTTTGGGTGAACTAACCCTTTAAATACTACTCTTGCATGCAGATATTAAGGTGAAGTTTCTTCCCATGCTTTCTGGGATGATTTTCCAGGGTTTTTCTCACAAACTGTTTCCCAAAAGCTCAGGTCTAACATCACTTCACATATCCTTCTATTTAAAAATGCATATCTCCTACTCTGAACAGATATTGTTTTCATTTCATCATGATTTATGTGATTCTTTTGGATATCAGAAAGCCATGTTTTTCCTAATATCAACATCATCATCAGAACAGAACGCATTTTACACAAGAACAAGATTGGTCTAGAATTCATTCAGACTTTAAAGCTCTTGATTCTTCTTTGTTCTTGTAATTGTGGCATTTGTTAAAGCTGCGAATCACACGATGGCTCCTCATTATCATGCCAATGTATATCGTTTTCTATACTTTTATGCAACATTTACAATCAATATTTTATTTGAAAAGTATCATCCTTGAAACCATGTAAATGTGTTACTACCATAAATGATTCATTCCTGTAAGGGTGGTCATGGTGAGTTTAAAATCCTTTTAATTTATGTCAGTGTCAGTTTTAGATGATTGATGTTCTACATAGCATTGTATTCTGGTAAACTTCTGTAGAGGTCAAATGGCTTGCAAATTTTATCTTTGAGCAAATCTTTTCACACCTTTTGTGTGTGCTGGTGATTCACACGCTACTAATGCAAAATTAAACAGGCTTCAGTCACGCTGCTTTGATGGTTGTGTTTCAGATGAGAATCTAAACGATTATCATTAAAGCTCACAAGTGTTATGAATAAATAAATAATTTCACATATGTTTCCAGTAAACATGGTATAAATTAGTGCTGGCAAACAGATAAATCACAATTAATCACAAACACACACACACACACGTTTGTTTTTGTGAATTGTGGGGACATTCCATAGGCGTAATGGTTTTTATACTGTACAAACTGTATTTTCTATCGCCCTACACCAACCCTACCCCTAAACCTACTCATCACAGGAAACTGTGCACATTTTTACTTTCTCAAAAAAACTCATTCTGTTTGATTTATAAGCCTTTTGAAAAATGGGGACATGGGGTCACCCTCTCCTTAGTCATGTCATTATACACATTTTTGTCCACAAACACACACACACACATGCAATTCAAAACATCATGATTAATCGATTTGACAGTATAAATATTAATTTATGCACTTCTCTCTCTGTACAGTTTGCTTTTGACTCACAAGATATAGCTTTGCTGGTAAAGTAAAAATG
The DNA here is from genome assembly GCF_024489055.1 of Chanodichthys erythropterus. NCBI lineage: Eukaryota > Metazoa > Chordata > Actinopteri > Cypriniformes > Xenocyprididae > Chanodichthys > Chanodichthys erythropterus. The sequence goes on along the minus strand of NC_090225.1, from coordinate 29,380,400 downwards.
TAAATGTAATAGTTACTTTGAAAATGAATCATTTGCAATATCACTGTTTGATCGATTATAAGCTTCACTGGGGGGGGAAGCATCAATTTCTTTCAAAAACGTAATGTTGAAGTGCTTCTTAAACAGTACTGTATGTTTGTGTTAAATCAGCCTCCGGCGACTGATGGAGTCAGGGGTCATGAGAAAGTCAAACATTGTGAATGTAAACACTAGTTATTTTTTGTGGAGGTTATGTCGATAAACAAGCATATGCATGTTTTTGTGAGACACAGAAAGTGTCCTTCAAAACTATTTTGTCCTTTTAAATTTGAATTTAATATTGAATATTGAATTTGAAAAAAAAAATATATATAAAACTTTAATTCTTTTGAGACAAATGCTTATTGCACATTTATTTAAAATGATGGACATTTGTGTGACCCCTGTCATTCATGAGTCTGGAGATTTTCACACCTTACATTATTCATTAGTTCATGTCTGCAGTTTGATACTGAAATAAAGGTGTTTAACCTTTAATAAGTGAAGTTAATAAACATAATTTCGGGAGGAGTACACTCATCTAATCTTCCAATTAATACTGAGGTATAAAACAAGCATCTTAACTCTTCCTGTTGTTGGTTCTTTTGGCATCCCTCCTCCCCTTCTCCTCCTTTTGTACTTATTTTTGCCTGTTATAAGGGGGCAATCGGAGCTCGACTAGGATATTCTTTCCGAGCCCCTCTATAGCAGACAGCAAGCCAAATCTGTTTACCACTTATGCTAAGATTATATGGGCACATGAACTTGAAATAATATATTTCACTTACTATGAATAATTAACATAGAAAGACACCAATATGTTTTTTCAACTTATTAAGATTCTGAAATTAAATGATCAATATTCGGTAAACCTCTTTAAATATTATACATGACAAATTATAATATAGAGTCTAATTTATTATGTATTAAGGCTCTTTATTGGCATGGATGGTTCCATGAAGAACCTTTAACAGAATCTTTCCAAAAGGTTTTTAAAGTTGAAAAAAGATTCTTTAGATTATAAAGATGCTCTTTATACTGAGAAATAAAGGTTCATTTAGAAGAACTAAGCTGGTTCTGTGGCACTGCTGTAAAAAAACAAAATAAATAATAATCTTTTGGAACCTTTAATTTAACTTTAAATGATTTGAATGTGATTTAACTTTAGTTAGTGTGTAATGTTGCTGTTTGATCATAAACAACATCTGCAAAGTTACAACTCTCAAAATTCAATAAAAATGGAGAAATTTTCTTTTACAGAAATCACTTTTTAAGGACTACGACAAATGAAGTTTTATTTAACTAAATTCAGGAGGCGCACATTCAGGTAAATCAACCAATCAGTGCAAGAGGAAGTTGGTAGATAAAGCTGTCCCTCACCTCTATCCCGTGACAAGTTTCACAGCATTCACACCACCCCATCCCCTCACTCTTGGCTGGTTTCAATCCCAGCTAAGGTGCTCTGGGTTCTGGCCAAATGCCGAGCTCGGAGCCCTCCACCGGACAGCACCCAAAAACACACAATTACTATACAAATTACTTTATTTTGCTTTCATGTACGTGTAAACTCGTGAAATGGCTGGTAGGGACTACAACAAGCTTCTTCCTGGGTTAGTGACATCACTAACCCTAACATTTACATAAACCCCACCCCCGAGAACACACAACAAAGGGGGCGGGGCCATGTTGGGCTGCTTTAGAGAAGAGGAAGAGTTGTTGTAGTAGAGTGTTGTTGTCATGCCGTCATTTTACACCGGACTGCTTCACAAACGAGGATCAATTCAACACAAAAGATGAACATGACGGCACATGCTAGTGGATGAGTTGAATCAACTCCACAGCAACTACATCAATTTATCCACTAACCATTCAGAAACGTCTAAAAGTTGTAACTTCTTCCTGAGTCTCTCCATCAGTGTCGACTCCGGTTTGAACAATGTAAGGATGAACACCGTTACTGACAATCTGTGTGACATTCTCCAGCTTTGTTGTTGTTGAGCTGTTAAAGCTCCGCCCTCTTCTGGAAAGGGGGCGGGAGCAGCAGCTCATTTGCATTTAAAGGGTCACACACAAAAACTGAGTGTTTTTGCTCACACCCAAATAGGGGAAAATTTGACAAGCTATAATAAATGATCTGTGGGGGATTTTGAGCGGAAACTTCACAGACACATTCTGGAGACACCAGAGACTGATATTACATCTTAATAGGCATAATAGGTCCCCTTTAATTTAACAGATATTTATTGCAAGACTGCAAGTCTTTCTAAAGGCCCGTTCACACCAAGACTGATAACTATAACGATATTGTTTGTCGTCTGCAGCTTTGAATGCTCAAACTTTTTAAAGCAAGATTAATTCTGATTGGCTATCAATGCTTTTTATCATTCATCAGTTCCATGTCATGTCAAACATTCCGTGTCGTGGTGTGGACTCTCTTATTCTTTTATATTTAGAATGATTTTTAGAACTATATCTTTGTCGTTATCATTTTAGTAGTTGTTGTTCAGCTCTTCCAAAAATATAGTCTTTGTAAAAACATGTGCGCTGTGTACAGAACGACCAAACATGACTACAATCTTGTGCATGCTCTCTATTCTGAGACATCTACTAATGTATAATAATCTAGTGAATTTTGCAGTGTTTGCATGAATCAAAGGGCGTAATCATTAAATCCTGAAACTGCATAATCAGAATAATTCAAGGGAAATCATGTCCACCCTTTTCATACGCCCATGAAGAAACGACAGTGCTGTCTGATCCCCGTGCTCACTATTTCCCGTGAATCAGAGATGAGCAGTTCATGGGGTGCATTGGTGGGTGTGTTTTTTCTTAATGCCAGCTGATGAGACACGGCTCTACACATCAGCTAATTTACAGACTAAATTTTCGAGTGACTCAAGAAACATTTCAGCATGGTGGGTGGAGAAACACCGCCTCACACTCCCTGGATGGACAGGTTTTGTAAACACAAGTGCCTGCGGGCAGGGCCGACCCAAGCACGGGGCGGGGCGGGGCACAGTGAGATTTAGAGGAAGCGGCCCCCCTCGGTCGGGCCCTGCCTGCAGGTATCCGTCACACCCAACACTGAACTTCACTGCATGTTCACAGGGTGCAATGTGCATATATGGTTGTTTTCATCAGTATTTAATGCACATTTCAGCACAATCATTAGGTCATGAATGACATACAGCCTTCTTTATCTTACAACAAAGAGGAGACCACGTGCTGCGTGTTGATCTATTCGATGATCACTTGGGATGGTATCTTCCTCCGATTATAATTGCTTCTGCTTGTGCTCTCTGTTGTGGTTTTGAATAAATGTGTCCGTTAAGTGTCAGTTTCTCTGAAACATCCTCTTGACATACTGAGCCATGATGTTGAAAAAATATGTAAAATGAGACGCTAAAATACACAGTTTCAATGCTTTTTGCGTTCTCTCGCAAATGTATTTTATTCCCCGAGTAACTTCGAACTCAAAAGTTTTGCGAGCGAACACAAAGTTGCTCGGGGGAACACAAAACATTTGCGAGAAAACGCAAAAGCATTGACATTTCCATGCCATCTCATATTTATTTAAATCACCATGTCCCTTGTGTTTTGTGATTGGTTCAATGTTTTTTCCCCTTAGAAATGTTATGTTTGATATTATCCTTTATGTCAGGTGGTAGCCTAATAAATAAATGAGGAAGTTGAAGTGGTTACAATGGAGATCTATTCATGAATAAAAATCATTTAAAAATATTTGGATTACGAGTTGTTGACGTTGTTGTTTTAATGATTGTAATGTTAAATCAAGTTATTATGCAGCTGCTTATGCAACACAAAAGGCTGGAGTGACTTTCTTTGTCTATCACATATCTCACAAGTTCACATAAATATAATCATTAACCAATGGAACAAATTAACATGAATAATTACAGATACATTCATTTATTAAAATGTAGAAAATTAGAAATAGGCCTATATCGACACCCTTTCAAAAAGTAGACTACTCCTTTGTATATTATTTATATACCTAGAGTATATACTGTAGTACCTATGGTAGATATCAGTACCTTTTGAAAGGCTACCGTCCCTGTGACAGCTTTTGTACCTTTCTCTTCGATAAAATTATATTTAGGTGCAATTTTTAATTTCGTTGTAATACACTGTAAAACCAAACAGTGAATGTAATTAAATGAAATGAGTTTGTTTCACTCAAATAATAATGAAAGTTCATTGTACTTAATAGAAAAAGGTTGCGTGATTGCAGTAAACTGAACTTGATATGATTGAGTTGCAGCAGATTTCTAATTCCCAGCACGCTTTGAAAATAAATGTTGAAATTAAGTGTTATTTTGTGTGTTTTTGCACGAGTTTAACATAGGGAGACATAAGTTAGTGTTTAATGTTGTGTTATGTTGGTTCTGTTATGTTAGTTTTGTAGGGTTGTGGTGAAGAGTAGAGCCTGTGGTTGGGTTGAGGATGGGCTGCAAAACTTTTAAAACCACATATGATGTTTGATTATATACATGCAAGTACATAATGACATATCTCTTTGATAGTTATAATAGCATGTGTTATTTGCTGTCTAACATGATCTGAAGTTTATGTAAATGAACTGTATTAACATTATGATGAGTTGGGCGAGGCTGAGAACTGTGGGAGTGAAGGGATGCTGATGACGTGATTGTTAATGTGAGACATCTGTGCACCACACTGGCCTTGCTCCGTTTCCAAGGCTCTCGGCCCCTCCCCACTTGTCACAAAAAATGTAAGTTCTACTAACTTAAAAACAAAAACGTTATTTTACATCAGTGTTTTGAAGTAATAAGTTTCCTCAAATATTTTGAGCATTCTGAACTTTCTGAGTTTTACAGTGCTCCTGTTCTGTCATCATTGCTTTGTACCAATGTTAATTTCTGCTTAGTCTTATGGAACTTTATTACTTTGAGTTTGATGAACTTAATCCATTTAAGGCAATCAGATTCCTCAAATCATTTATTGGTGGAGTAAGTACATTTTACAGGCCAAGGTTTTTAGACACAAAGACATGTTCTGTGTGAATGGCCCCTAAAATGACTGAATTTGCAGCGGCCTTTCTTAAAATGTGCATTTCTTGTTGTTTTGCAGTTAAAATATACAACAGACAACATTCTTTTAACATCGTTATTACTTTTCTGACCTTAAAAACCATTGCAGGGCTCCAGACTAAGGGTCCATTCACACAGAACGTGTCTTTGCATCTAAAAACTCGAGTTGCAGCGCTCAGGAATGGTTTTAAAAAGAGCGCAGCGTAGACGCGCTTTTGAGGCGTGATGCAATAATGACAATAATGGAAATAATAGAAATAGGCAAACAGCAGAATTAGGGAAAAGATAAAATAAGATAATAATGAGCGCCTCCTCCACCATGTTGCCTTCAAATAAAAATGTTGTCATGCCATCTTGCTTCTGTAAACAGAAGCGCTTGCCACGCCTGTTTTTTAATATTCTCGTTGCTTTATACACTCTAAAAACCCAACCCAAGTTGGGTTGAAAATGGACAAACCCAGCAATTGTGTTGTTTTAACCCAGCGGTAGGGTTAAATGTTTGCCCAACCTGCTGGGTAGTTTTATTTAACTCAACTATTGATTAAAAATTACTGTATTGCTTAATTAAAATGAACCCAAAGTATGTTGGAAATGAACATTTATAAATGTTCAATGAATAATTACTAAACAATAAACATTTATTAAATTGCTTATTAATAAATTTATATTAATAAACTATTAAACTACTACATTTATATTAATAAAATATTCTGGTTTTTAATTTCCCAACTATTTTGGGTTCATTTTAAGCTACCCATATAGCAATTTTTATACTATAGTTGGTTTAAATAAAACTACCCAGCAGGTTGGGCAAACATTTAACCCAACTGCTGGGTTTGTCCATTTTCAACCCAACTTGGGTTGTTTTTAACCCAGCATTTTTTAGAGTGTAATATTAAGGTAGAACCACTGAACTCACATGAACTGATTTAAATGTTTTATGGATCTTGAGAGAGGAAATGTCATTGCTGTCTAGAGGCCTCACTGAGCCATCGGATTTCATCAAAAATATCTTAATTTGTGTTCTGAAGATGAATGAAGTAATGAATGAATGAGTAATAAATTACATTATTTTCATTTTTGGGTGAACTTACCCTTTAACACTGTTGCCGTGGGTTGTTTTTCATGTCCGCGGGTTGAAGTGATCCCAAATAGATTATATTTTGCCCCTGAAAGCAAATTTTAGCAGGGGAACCCCGCAAAAAACGTGTATTTCTCCCCCGCTGAAACGTGATTGGGCTAGAGTAGCAGTTGGGCGGGTTTTGTTGTAAAAACCCTGGAGGGCAGAAAAGAACCGGTGCCATTAAGAGTTCTAATGTGGCAGCTCCTGATTTGGCAGCACTGTGAGGGCAGAGAGAAAAGCACTGAGCTTGAGTTGAGATGCAGACAACATTAACTTGTATTTAATTATTAATAAATGTTCTCCTCTGCAGCATCTACTACAGTGCTCTTTTATTGTCTTTTTTATTTCTAAATAAGTGTTTGCTTTCCTACATCGTTAAAGTTTTACAAATGGGGACAAAGGATGAACAAATAATGTTTCGGACATCACATTAAAAATAACATTCAAACTAGGCAATATAATTGCTGGGAAAAGTTGTGTGAAGCACTTAAAAGCTCTTGACCATCTCTGCCACAGTTATTTAGTGTTAGTGGCACAATGTTTCTCATGGTTTCCAGATTACACAGCACTTGAATTCACCGCAGAATTAATGACATCGCTGTGAAATCTTGTGATAAGGACTTGCATTCGTCGCAGAACTCTCTGTTAAACCACAGATATCAGATCAAACCGTTTCCACGTCGGCACTGCTGATCTTATTACATTCAGTCAGATAATGGACATTAGCCTATATTTCTGGTAGTGAGTTGGCGCTCTCTGTCTCTGAGAGAGACTGGAGAAATCAAAATAAACGAGTAACCGCACACATAAGAACTCACAGAAGACACATACTAGGGTAAAAAATTCAAAATGATGCATTTTTTTATTTATATCATATGATTTAAGTAGCATAGAGTGCTGTTCTGTTGAATATTATCACGATTGTAAATGTTAGGCCTGCTAAAGATGGCGATGATGATAATATTTTGTGATGACGGCAACAGTAGGCTAATATCAATAATAATAACAGTAATAATAATAATGAAATAATGACACATACCCAACACATACACACATCCTAGCTTCTGTGTCAGCGTGCATGTTTATGTATTTATTTATTTTTCTCATTCACAGTACGATTATTATTTGTATATATATGTATGCCTAAGCTGAGGTGGTCCATTAAAATCATGTGTGGTATATGTTGGGTGTAGATTTGATTTAGTTATATTTATATATTTTAAATATATATATTAAATTATTTAAATTATTAAAGATATTCATTAAACCGTTTCCATCCTTATACAAAGCAAAATATCATCCCATCAACATCATCTTATCACTGCTCAATCTATTATTACGTTATTATAAAAACTCTCTTATGTGTAATTTAAAGTAGTCTAAAAATCAATAATTTTAACCTCTAATAATATAAAGATGTACCAAATGGGTTCCTTATAGTGTACAGCATTAGCTGAGAGATATATTTTCTTTGAGTAAGTTTGCTATGTACCTGATAAGGCCCCAAGCTAATCTAATTGAATCAAATTGTACAATTTGTGTCAATCCCCAGGGCCAGTGTCAATACATTTTTTTTTATTTTTTTTTTACTTGAAGCAAATGTTGTCTTTTCCCTTTATTTTCTTGTCACAGTGCACCAGAATGCTTCATTCACATGCTGAAATTACAAATTAATTATCCTGGGGAGGAGGAGAGAGAGAATGAAGGGCAGAATTGTCATTTTCGGATGAACTAGCCCTTTAGCTAATAAGCTAACCCAGTTCACCTCAGTGAGTCCAGCCTAACTTTCTCTGTCCCTTTTCACCTGAGCGCGATGAAACACACTGGGAACTTGTTTACGCATAAATAATACAGGTTATACACAACTGACTAAAGTTTATGATGATTACCCAGCACCTGTGAATAAAGGAGGCTACCAGCAGACGGCGGCATAAGCTACCACGTGACTTCAAACTCTGTGACGTGAGCGCACAGGAAACAAAGAACCTGTCAACTTCCGGCGGCCATATTGCGGTGATACAGCGAGTTTTGCTGAGGGAGCTCCATCATGATTTCTTCTCAAGCTTATGGAGATAATGGAAAGATGAAGGAATATCACTACAGCGGTCCAGTGGAGCATAAATTCTCTCCTTATGCCTTCAACGGGGGGTAAGAAGCAGCAGACGCGCGCGAGTTTCTGTCTCTTCATCATCTTCCTCACGCGCCGAGCATGACAGTTCATTTCACCGCAGAAATTCACTGAGAAACTCTATATAAAGTCTGTTTTCACCGCGATTTCACTGCAGTTTCCACCGTATAATAAGCTAGGCATTCTGGAGTTAAATTCAGTCGTAATAGTAAAATAATAAGTTGTTTTGAACGGTGTTTTTTTTTTACTTTCACTATCAAAACTGCAGAATATGACGGACAATTAAAGAGACTGATTTACACTTTCTTAAAGTAAAAAATATAAGTCAAAACGGCTGATATCTGCATAATAATATGTGTATATTTCATGATGTATTGATGTTGCTGCCTGATTTCTGCAGATTCATTTCAAACTTACTATTATGGGCTGTGTGTGTGTGTGTGTATATATATATATATGTATATGTGTGTGTGTTGGATAAGTTACACTAAAAGTATTTAATTACTAGCTACTAATTATATCCTCAACAGTGTAATTCGATTGTTGTACTAATTACACTCTGCTTTACTTTTTTATAATAGAAATGAAACTGCTCTTTTAATTTCCAAATAAATATGTACAGTTGCATAAATTATTTTTGAACTGACCAAAGTATATAAGGGAGAAGATCACATTAAAAACATACATTTTAACATTAGATGTTAAATGTTGATGTTAAATACATTATTGTTTTATACAGAATTGTTCTGTAGTCTATAAAGTATTAAATTCAATTACATTAGAAGTAACTGTAATAAAATACAGAGTAATCCCTTCACTTTTTCAAGCGAAAAGTAATTAAATTACAGTACATAATTATTTAGTAATGCATTACACCTAACAGTAACCCTGTGTATAATTTAAGTGCAGTGTTGAGATCGTCCTGTCTGTTCTCGTCACTATAAATGTTAATGTTTTACTGTGTTTCTCAGGACTGTGCTGGCGGTGGCTGGGGAAGACTTTGCTCTCGTGGCTTCAGACACACGTTTAAGTGAGGGATACAGCATCCACAGCAGAGACTCTCCCAAATGCTACAAACTGTGAGTTATCACATCAATCATTCACGTAAAATGAAATCTGTATGTTTTTTGTTTTTTTAGCTTTTTGATCATATTTAGTGTATATATAATCTGTCATTTATTATATAGACTATTATTTTAACCAGACTTTGCACAGTACAATAAAGTACAGTAATTTAATTAAATATAATCAAGGCATGATGGATCCATCTGTGAACATCATATATTTGTGTCAGTGTTTTGGATCTATTTTTTTAAATGACTGGAAATTAAGGACTGATTCAACCAGCCGACCAAACAAACAAACAAACTTAACACAGGACTCCAGACTGTGCCTAAAACGGTTGCATTTGCAAATAAATATATTCATTTGTGAGTGATATTTTTACTGATAATAGTGACATGTGCATGTTATTTTCGTGTTCTGTGCCCAGTAGTCTATCACATCATGTGCTGTGTTTATGTAATTAAATGAGATGCTGCATGTGAAAGTTTCACAATATTAGGGAAAATATCACACACCAAACAGACACCAAAGAACTAGCATTGATAAAAGCTGACTGTGTTGTCGCCTGTATCAGTGCAAAAAAGCTGCATTTGAACACACCGTTCTGCTCCTGAGTAAAGGAGAAACTGACAATTTCTTCATATAAATTTGTTTATATTCGTCATTCAAAAGGGGAAACCGGCTCTACAGACTGCAGATACACACACAGTGCAGCGCGTGTTTACCGTTTGAATATCAATCACGCTGATCACTTTCATTATTCCACTGTGCTTGTGCTCATCAGATCAATTTAAGGTCATCTAAAGTCTTCAGTGCCTTAAACAGTATAACAAAAGTATTAATGATCATTTTAAGACGTTTTATATTTTGTGGAGAGAAAAACAAATCGTGATACTCCCTAATGTGATTATTAACATTAATTTCATTAAATGTGAGCGCTGCATGTTTTAAAGTCAGAAGATGGCGCTGTTGCACGTTCTTCAGGCTCTTGCAGCAGAGCCTCAGTTCAGCTCACAATCAATGATTAGAGAACATTAGTCAAACGATTGCTTATGAACTAATGCTGATCAATAATGACAGTTTACTTTATATTATTAATATAGTAATGTGTTGTAATGCTTTTAATAATGTAGTTTTTTTATTATCTCCCTCATCTGATCTTGAATGAGCAGCAAAAGCAAAGTGCATGCATTTCAAAATAAGAGTCCCGCTGTATTTTGGCCTGTTCATTAAAGTCTGCGTGAACTGGAAGTTGCAAATGACTTTTCTCCAGTGTTGTGACATATTTCCAAGTGAAACGGAATATTGAATAGAGGGCAGGGTTTTACTTTAGTGCTCCTCCTCTCCATCTCTCGCTCATAGCAGGCTAACAGTTGCAGAGGAGTGGTTTAAGCGTTTTCAACCCAAGCCGTCAAACTGACGTCATCAGGGAAGGAACAGCATTCCAGACCGGAAGTAACTTCAGATTTTGATTAAAGACTGCCACGACAAACTATTTTTTTTTCTGTGTATTAACTTGCACGGATTAATTGTTCACCACAAGAGTAATAATATGCACTAGTAAAGTTTATACGGTCGATTTTGATTTCATGCCGACTTTAATCAAAGTCGTATGTATATCAATTTCCTTTGTTTATTTCGTTACACAAACCAAATAAATTTTATATTTCCATATATTTATATTTATTTTCATTTGATTCAAAGTAAACTGTTCAGGAAGGAAAGACTAAGATAATTATATGATGCATATTATTCAATATAAAGATTATAGTTAACTAGATATAGTTCATTGCTTGAAATAAATGTTAATACTGAAATAAACATTTATAAAAACGAAAAGGCCAAGTTTAAAAACAACCAAAAATAAAACTAAAAACAAAGCACACTAAAAAATTTAAACTTTACGAAAAATGAAATCAGAAAATATAAAAATCTAATAAGATTTAAAATAATAACTGAAACTAAAATAGTGAATAAAAAAGAAAATAGTGACATTTCCCAGAAAAATCACAAGATGAAAATGCTGAATATATATATATATATAATACTGTTACCAACTGTACTGCAGTTTAAATCAGAGATATTTAATAAGCCATCTCTGTCTCAATGTTCTTGTTCCTGCAAGTCACAAGACAAGGAACGGTTAAACTAGTGACACTGATTGATTACTCTGCCTTCAGGAAGCAAATATATAGTGAATATTCCTTATCATCGCTGTCAGGAAGAAATCTCTCATCTCCAAAAACAGGTTTGACTGACAGTTTGGAGATAGCAGGTTTCTGCCCATCTTCCAGTGCTTTCTGTGAAACTTTGATCTAACTGTAAGTGTTTGGAGATTTCAAGACGGCTGAACCTGATCTCTCTGGTTCATTCCCACACAGGACAGACACTACAGTGATTGGCTGCAGTGGTTTCCATGGCGACTGCTTGACGCTAACCAAAATCATTGAGGCGAGACTGAAGGTGCGTTTGACAACAGAAGCTAGAAATGAAAATGTCATAGTATTTTCTGGTCAGATCATGTTCAGTCACATAATGATTCTTTCCCTTATAGATGTACAAGCATTCAAACAATAAGAGCATGACCAGCGGAGCCATCGCAGCCATGCTGTCCACCATCCTGTACGGCAGGCGTTTCTTCCCGTACTACGTGTACAACATCATCGGCGGTCTCGATGAGGAGGGTGAGTTTGTCAACGGGACTGAAGTGTGTCAAAAACATTATCTTGTTTTTCACTAGCTCTGAAATGTGTGGTCGACTTTTAAAGCAAGACACCTCAGGTGAACAGGGTAAAAAACGTACTTCTAGACATCACCCTACTTCCTTATTTGATTGATTACATTAAGAATTGCAAACATTTTGTGTATTACAAGTTTTCTGAAATGTTATGTTTCAGTATTCAAATGAGGTATAAAATAATTAAATATGCAGACATTTGCATAGATTTACAGAACAGAAATCTGAGCGCTGGATAAAGCCAGGATCAATTTGATTTTGTTTGAGTTAAAAGTTTTTACAGATTAGATTTTGGGTCTCACTTTTTATCACTCCATTAAATCAGAAAGTTCTGTCAGCAGCCAGAAAATAAATATATTTCCACCATATTTTTAGGAATAAAATGTTCTGTAAATCAGGTGAATGATATATGAATGAATCTTCTGAATATAGACAGTAATAAGGCTGAATTTGGTGTGTGTAAGTACACTGACTCAGCCTTTAAAAATGTGTGCTGAAATCAAAATCAACAAATGCAAACAGATAAAGTGCAGTAAAAAAAAATTATTTTGGATATTTTCCTTCTAGTAGTCTCAAACAACACATTATGAAAAGCCAAATAGGCCAAAATCATTTCAATCGATTGTTTTTCAGTAGCCAGTGTGTTTTCTCATTCCAGGTCGAGGTGCCGTTTATAGTTTCGATCCGGTTGGCTCTTACCAGAGAGACTCTTATAAAGCCGGTGGATCAGCCAGTGCAATGCTGCAGCCTCTTCTTGACAACCAGGTAAGACAGTCCAGGTTAGGTCAGATGAGATTCTGTCCACCTTATTTTTACTGTAAGAGCGATGCAGCCATTTGAATGTGTGAGTCTTCAAGTTATTTCAGCTGCACATAACAGCTCATTATGCTGCTTGATATAGCAATGCAAATGGGTATTTCTCATATTATGTTTTGTAATTAAAAACACACTGGTTTGTTTTTTACCGTTTACTGCATTGTATTATTTTAGCTCTCTGCCTGTAGCTAGTGAATTAGGAAGTGTTGCACATTCACAGAAAATAGCGTCTGTGTTTCTAAACAAGATGGATTTAATAGTCGGGTGATTCTTACACCACCTAAATACAGGGAGAAATTCTCATTTGCCCCGTGCAGTACATAATTTTATCTTTTAAAAATCATCTTTGAGTAAAATGACATATTTAAATGTTCTTACTTGTGGAAATAATTTATTCATGCCTTAAAACGCTTGAATGTAACTTGACACCCTTGCTTCATGAATATGCAAATTAGTCTCCACCTCCAGTCAATCACAGCAGCTCAGACTGCCTGATCCTCTCGTTCAACTGTAGTTAACGCTACACAAATCAGAAATATATGTTTGAAGCAGAAACTGATTGAGAAGAGCGAATTACACAGGCTCGTCTACAAGTCAGTGTTTCAGAATGGTGATGCCATTTATGTATCCCTCTCTACAACATCAGACACATGACGGTAATAGGTTGTTTGCACATGACAGGGTTCCTACACATTTTCCATTTCAAAATTCCATACTTTTCCATACTCAAATTTCCAGACCTCCTTCCAAACGATTTCTGCCATTGGTGAGCCTCGGTCTCCTTTTCTCCTGATTAATGGATCTTGAGAGAGGAAATGTCACTGCTTCATGTTTGTAGTCCGGGTCCTACAGTCTTTTAGTGATTTTTAAATTAGTGTTTGATTGTTGAAATAAAGTTTTGTATTTAGTATTCATGTCCTAGGCCCTTCTCTTCTTAAAAACCACGTACCTGTGTAACTTTTGTTGGGAATAAAATCTACAAGTACTAATATATTCCATTTAACAAGTTGTCATGACTTAGTTTGTTTCCCTTTCCGGCCATACCACTCGCTACATAGGCGTGAATATTTAATTTGTCTATTAATTCGATACATTTCCTTTATAGAGATCCTTCTGTGATTTATCCATCTGCTCTGTTCTCAACATTATATGTATCATATATTATCATATATCATATATACATATAATATATGAAACATTATATGTTTCATATATTATATGTATCAAAGTATTTTTATAGAGTAGCCTACGAGTATGAGTAGCACAAGCAGTTTCCGTAATATATTAGAAATTTGTAACTCTATAAACATATTTGCAAAGTGAAGAGAGGTGAAAAAGGTGACATGTAGAAAGTAGATAGTTGTAGGGGGTCTGGGGGCATCCTCCCCCAGGAGAATATTTTTGTGATTTTAACATGTAAAGGAAGCATTCTGGTGCACTCTGAAAAGAACATAAATGGAAAAAAACAACATTTGCTTCAAGTAAAAAATAAAAAATAAAACATTTTGGCACCGGGGCTGAGCATTGAAAAATTTCATAATTGAATGTGATTTTGATTCAGAAGCTTGCGATTTGATTTTGATTTGATTACCTTTGATTCAGTATTGATTAATTTGGGCCTATCAGGTACAGTACATGGCAAATTTCCTCAAAGAAAAAAATCTCTCAACTAATGCTGTAAACAATACAGGGAACCACAGCTGGTACGTCATTATAATATTAGGTTAAATTGATCGTAAGTTACTTACATATAGGCTAACTTACACATAAGGAAGTTTTTATAATAACGTTATAATCAAAGTGACAATTATTTTTCTACTCTTTTTATGTAGGCCTAAACATTTAAATGGTGACTGTCATAAAACAGATTTATGTATTCAATATAGAAGCACATGTTAAGTACAAATACAATGAATATGTAATAGCCTATAGAGCATATATTTATCAAAATGCTCCTCTCAAAGTTCATTTTTGTAGCTAAATGATGAGTTATTGGACATTGTAAGGCTTTTCTGAGGTAGGCTAAATGTGACATTTTTACAAGCTGTTTTATTGACGCCTTTCTGCGGTTGAAACGCTGATTAATCGATTGCATGCGACATGACAGATTTTGGTAAGTTGTACTGTATCTTTCAACATGCCTTCAGATTCTCAATCATTTTGTGTTGTAACTAGTAAAGCCAAAGAGATGGCTGGTTCACGAGCGCTACAGCGATCTGTCACGCCACAGAGCGCTAAGAAAGATCGTGACTAACTCCAGTCTATGGGAAAGTAGTAGCCCATTTGCAATTCTTATGAGAACTCTTCGGATGTAAACGATTCACATAAATGATGTATTTTGATTCAAAACTGCTAATTTCGCCACAAAGTGACTAGTTTGCAGGTATAATAAATTAAAAAACTGAATAGAGGCAATAGTCTGGAAACACAAATATTTTTCCAAACTCTGATTTCTTTTTTCCATACTTTTCCAGACCTGGAAAAAACTCAAATCAAATTCCATACTTTTCCATACTTTTCCAAACCGCGTAGGAACCCTGACATGACGTCACAGCAGCACTCCCTGGAGGGCAGGGAGTGTTGTTTATATGATGTTTTATATAAGAATCCTATCAAAAACTCAAAATCTGTATGTTTTGCGTTGTTTATGGTTGCTCAAATCGATAAAATCGAGAACCCAGAAGGTGTTTAGCCTATATAGTTTACATAACTTGTACTGTTTTTTATAACTTATATCATTTTTTTTTACTTTAAAAGTTGTCGCCTTTAATAGCGTTTTGCATCTGCTGATACTGAAATGAAGATGTACACCTGCTCACCTTATTTGTTTTTGACTCCGTTAAATATTCACATTCTTCATGGTATCGTTTGCAGGGAAGAGAAGCTATTTTATCCCATTGAATGATAATTTGGTGTTTTCACTTCAGTTTTGTAGTATTCTGTTCACAATGTTGGTCTGGTTACCATGAGAACAGTGTCATGCGCTGCTGTAGCAATCATACAGTAGAAAATGTCCAAATAAATAAATGTTTAACAAGCTGACAGAAGTCGATTCAACAACAAAGACAACACTTTCAAAAACACTCAGCTATGTGATTATTTTATTGACTGATAGGGAGTGGGTTAAATCAGTGACATTATTAGATTTGATATACGTCGTCTTCCCGTCACCTCCTCAACCTTCCCTACGTGTTTTTACACGTATAAAAGGCAACAATTGTATTATACCATCCAGTTTTTTCCCTGAACGATGACGTGAGCTCCTGTTGCGATTCTCGATTCAGCATAAATGACCTACAATGGCGACATTTTTCACAATCGTGACAGAAAATCAAAATACTGCCCTAACTTCACTAGCAGAAAGGCAGCGCGATATAAACAAACCAAACTAGAACTGAACGCGGCATGACGGCAGCTTCACATTCTCTATATCTACCTCAGGGTTCCCACGCCCCTTGAAAGTACTTGAAAGGACTTGGATTTATGACACATAAATTCAAGGCCTGGAAAATACTTGAAAACAAATATTGGTCCTTGAAAGTGCTTGAATTAAATTTGAAATACATTTTGAGAAAATTATAACACGCCCCTCTTAGTCCTAGTATATTTGTTTTGGAACCAAACAGATATCGCCATTATCCATTACTATGGTAGTCAATGGGGGGCGAGATCTGCTTGGTTATTGACATTCTTCCAAATATCTTTCTTTGTGTTCAGCAGAACAAAAGACATTCAAACAGGTTTGGAACAACTTGAAGGTGAATAAATGACAAAATTTTCATTTTTACATTTACATTTACATTTATTCATTTGGCAGACGCTTTTATCCAAAGCGACTTACAAGTGAGGAATACAACAAGCGAGTCGTTATGACGAGGCAAATAGACAAGAAGTGCTCATAATACAAGTTATGGGCAGTGCTCAGATTATCCTAAGCTACAATAGAGAGGGATTAGAGGAAGTGAAAGGATAGGAATTAGATTTTTTTTTTTCTTTTTTTTTTTCTTAAGATGAGGTTAAGTGCTCACGAAAGAGATGGGTTTTCAGCTCTCTTTTGAATATAGGCAGGGATTCCGCATTCCGGATGAAGGCAGGAAGATCATTCCACCAGCAAGGGACAGTGAATGAGAATGTTCTGGAAAGTGATTTTGTGCCTCTCTGTGATGGTACCACAAGCCTTCGCTCCTTTAATGAGCGCAGGTTTCTGGTAGGAGTGTAGACTCGTAAGAGTGAGTGGAAGTAGGAGGGTGCTGAGCCTGTGGTAGATCTGTAAGCAAGCGTCAACGCCTTGAATTTGATGCGAGAAGCAAGTGGTAGCCAGTGAAGAGAGATGAAGAGAGGCGTGACGTGGGCTCTTTTGGGCTCGTTGAAGACGAGACGTACTGCTGCGTTCTGAATTATTTGTAGAGGCTTGATTGTGCATGATGGCAGTCCAGCCAGAAGTGCATTGCAGTAATCAAGCCTAGAAATGACCAGAGCCTGGACCAGAAGTTGTGTTGCATGTTCTGTTAGAAAGGGCCTGATTTTCCTGATGTTGTATAGTGCAAATCTGCATGACCGAGCTGTCATTGCAATGTGGTCTTTGAAGGTCAGTTGATCATCAAGGATTACTCCAAGATTTCTGGCCGAATTTGATGGGGTAATTGAGGATGTGCCTAGCTGGATACTGAAATCGTGATTTAGAGTCGGATTGGCAGGGAAGACGAGAAGCTCAGTCTCAGCCAGGTTGAGCTGTAGATGATGTTCTTTCATCCATGCCATTTTTGGGTGAACTAACCCTTTAAAAAGTCTGAATTGCGTGAGTATAAGACCACAATTGTGTCTTATAAAGTCTTTTAAAGAATTGTGATTATATAAACTTTTTTCCTCAGAAGTGCTCATTTATATCTCTCAATTCTGACTTTCTTTTCTCAGAATTGGAAGCTTATCTATAATATATTGTATATATTCTGACTTTAAGCCACAGTTACGATCCATATAATACATTTTTTTTTCACTCAATTGCAAAATGTATTTTTATAATATTCTCTCTATATTATGTTTTTTACTCAAGTAATGGTTCATAAAAAATTAAAACCAAAACTAGTATGGAATAATTGTTAACATTAGGGATAAGAAAGGTTTTAATTTATTTCCAAAATTAGTGTACAAATGATGCAAATGCAATAGGAGGATTAAAATGTTAAGTATTGTAAGAGGTCTGTATGACGCTCCATATGTGATGTGAATTTGATATAAAATAAGCGGTGCTTTAAAAAGTTCTTGAAAGTCCTTGAATCTGGTGTTCATGAAAGAGTGGGAAGCCTGCTACCTCCTTTCTCAAAGTCTTTCAATTCAGTGGAAAAGTCGCTCATCTTCATAACATAAAGATCACGTCCAACATATGTTGTGATTTTCTGTTTATAGCTTTCTAAACCAGCACAGAAAGGACTTTTCTCCATCTCTTCCATTCTAATTTTCACTGCTTGCCCTCCACCGGTATTTTGCGCATCACCAGAACCACATGATTGCAAACAACCTATTGATATGATTAGCTTTTGGCTTGACTAAGTTATCAAACAGCTAATAATGTGTTGCTAATGTTACACAAACCATGTTCCTGTTCGCCATCTCAGAGTCAAAACAGTGGCCTTTAAAAATCAGCTTCCTTAGAAACGCTTTGAACATCATAGAAAGTCAGGGGAGAAAAGCTGATGGGATTGATGTTTGTGACTGCAGGAAACGGGCGGTTTCAAACTCCATTTTTGAGCATATTAAAAACATCACATAGACACAAACAACATTAAAACTTGATAGTCACCACTTTGAAGAAAATGAAGGTTGATTTTAGGACCATTATTTTGAGTTTTGACATTTTCAAGACCACCCCAAATTCACATTGCTTTTAAAATAGTGAGTTGTTGAAGTTGGGCTCATATATATATAAATACTGCTTCCTACAGGTTTGAAATATACTTGCGGTGGTATCCGGGTGAAAAATTCTCCTATTACCCACGGCAAAACAAATGACCTACTGCATGTGACAAACAAATAATGTGTGATTTTTAACAATATTTTTATTTATTGAAATTAATTTTAATTACATAGCATACTATTACATTTAATTACATACTAATATTTTGCATTATTATGCATTGTAAATTATGCAAAATTACAGCATTTAAATGGTTCTCCTTGCTGTTATATAGTGTCTCTCTCAGTGAATGGGACACAGATTTTACTAGTAAAATTTATAAAATGAATAATATATGTGTCAAATAATGTTCTTAGTCTTTTCTTCCTGTGGGGGAGACTGCAATAATTTACTATAAATTAAATTGAAATCAAATTAAATACAATTTATTGTGTAACCAAAATACCAATAATGCCCAAAAGAAAAAGAAAAAACTTAGCGTGTGACTTTTAATTATAAACAAGCCTGAAATACACCGGGACTCTTATTTTGAAATGTCTGCACAATTGCAGGCCGATCCTTCAGATTCTTACAAGCATTTTATATAAAGGCCATAAAGTAGACATTGTAATAATTCATCATCTTGAGTTCATTTTATATATATATATATATATATATATATATATATATATATATATATATATATATTAGAAAAAACAAGATATAATATACACACATTAACATGTATTAATGTTAATATTTGGAAAATGTGCTTATTTGTCATGAGAATGTCACCATTCAAGAAATCTTAATGGTTTTGAAAGAGGTTTCATTTTTCATTGAGCAAAATTGTTGTGTGAATTGTATCCTGGACACATTTCACCTTATTAGTCTATAAAATGAAAGTAATACTCAAACTGACGATGTAATCCCTGTGTATGACTGGTGTAAGGGAGCTAAACGGGAGGAAGTTTTCTTGAACTAGTTTCTCTTGTGCTTAGATCGGATTCAAGAACATGGAGAACGTGGAGCAGCTGCCCCTGACCCTGGAGAAGGCCGTGCAGCTGGTGAAGGATGTTTTCATCTCAGCCGCTGAGAGGGACGTCTACACAGGAGATGCTCTCAAGATCTGCATCATCACCAAGGAAGGCATTCGAGAAGAGCTCGTGCCACTCAGGAAAGACTGAGACGTCTTCTCTGCCATGCCAAAATTAGCCTGTTTTTGTTTTTCTCCAGTTGAATCCTTCACTCTGCTGTTCTTTTTATATTCCTTCTCAAGAATAAATACGTTAACAGTATCAGTATTGTCTTTCTTTTGTCTTTTAATTCAGAGTTTGAGAACAACATTTGAGAAAACAAATCACAATAGTGAAGTAAAGGACTCTAGGAATGGTTAAAGGCCCAAAACTGCCCTATAAATTTATATTAAATTTAAATTTAACTGCCCTATATATTTATAATCAGAAAAGTGAGGTAAACACTAAAGGAAGGGTTAATGGCTCAAAACTGCAATGTGAAAGTTTTCAGAAATCTCAATAGTGACTTGAAAAACTTGTGTACTGTAAAATGTACTGTAAAAGATTCCACAAATCAGAATATCTAGTTAAAGGGTTAGTTCACTCAAAAATGAAAATTCTGTCATTAATTACTCATCCAAATGTCGTTCCACACCTGTAAGACCTTCAGGAACACAAATTAAGATATTTTGATGAAATCCAATGGCTCAGTGAGGCCTCCATTCACAGCAATAACACTCCCTTTTTCAATGCCCAGAAAGAGCTATTTAAAACTGCTCATGTGACTACAGTGGTTCAACCTTAATGTTATGAAGTGACGAGAATACTTTTTGTGCGCCAAAATAACAAAATAGTGATTTATTCAACAATATCTAGTGATGGGCGATTTCAAAACACTGCTTCATGAAGCTTTGAAGCTTTACGAATCATTTCAAATCAGTGCTTTGGAGCGTGTATCAAACAGCCAAAGTCACGTGAACCATTGAAGTGTCAAAACACTTATGACGTAACGAAGCCTCGTTGACTGAAATCAAGGGATTTTGGCACTCTGTCTGAACCACTGATTCGAAACAAAAGATTCGCAAAGCTTAGAAATATAGTCTTTTGTGACTTTTGGAATAAAGTCACTATTTTGTTATTTTTGGCACACAAAAAGTATTCTCGTTGCTTCATAACATTAAGGTTGAACCACTGTAGTCACATGAACTGATTTAAATATGTCTTTAGCTTTCTGGGCATCTGAAAGTGTTAATTATCTTGCTGTCAATAGAGGCCTCACTGAGCCATCAGATTTCATCAAAAATATCTTAATTTGTGTTCTGAAGATGAACGAAGGTCTTACGGGTGTGGAACAACATGAGGGGGAGTAATTAATGACAGAATTTTCATTTTTGGGTGAACTAACCCTTTAAGGACCCAGGAAAGGGTTAACTGACAAAAGTGACACTGAAATATTTCATTAATCACAATAGTCTATTTTAGCCTAGTAAGACCTGGCTAGATGACCGTGCTTTAAACACATAAGCTGATTTATATGACTGCTGAACAACACCGTATGACACTATTAAACAAAAAAGGGGACAGAGCAATCAGAAACACTGATATGATTGTGAAAGTTTTCACACACCAGGCTCAATATAAAAATATAGCTGCAAGCAGCAATTACGGGGCCAAGCACAAAAACGGCACAAGAAGCCAGCCAACATGGCCGTGAGCATCAGACCAACAGCAGCAGTGAGCAATTAGAAAAAAAAGTTATTAGCATTTTTGTCAAGTTTGTTATAACTTTTGAGCACGAGGTGGCGCTGGTCCGAAACTTCTCAGGCTGCTTCAGGGCATTGTCCTGATGACCCATACCAAATTAATGAATTTTGGTTAAACCCATCAGAAGTTATAAGCAAAAATAGCCATTTTTCATATCTCCACTCCAGTAGGTGGCGCTGCGCCGAAACACTGTATGATGCCTCAGGTCATGCTTGTGATGACACGTACCAAGTTTGGTCTGAATATGTCAAAGCATTGTAGAGATACAGCTTCAAGAGTAATTTTTGCATCATCTCTCAAATTCTTTGCTCCGGTATACGAAAACGGTTTGACTTATCAACTTGAAATCCATAACTTTTTGTCGGCATGGTCTGAAGATGATACGGTTCAATTTTGGTGAAAATCGGAGCAAAGGTCTAGGAGGAGTTTGAAAAAGTAGGTTTTTAAAGAAAAACAATATGGCGGACAGGAAGTTCAGCTGAATATGGCAAATTTGATATCTATGTTCTCAGCATGACCCAAGGAATCTATTGAGACCAGTTTCATTACAATCGGTAGATATTATCAAAAGTTATTAGCATTTTTGTCAATTTTGTTATAACTTTTGACCACAAGGTGGTGCTGGTCCGAAACTTCTCAGGCTCCTTCAGGGCATTGTCCTGATGAACCATACCAAATTTATGAATTTTGGTCAAACCCATCAGAAGTTATAAGCAAAAACAGCCATTTTTCATATCTCCACTCCAGTAGGTGGCGCTGTGCTGAAACATTGTATGATGCCTCAGGTCATGCTTGTGATGACACATACCAAGTTTGGTCTGAATATGATAAAGCATTGCAGAGATACAGCTTCAAGAGTCATTTTTGCATCATGCCTCAAATTCGTTGCTCTGGTATACGAAAACGGTTTGACTTATCGACTTGAAATCCATAACTTTTTGTCAGCATGGTCTGAAGATGATACGGTTCGATTTTGGTGAAAATCGGAGCAACGGTCTAGGAGGAGTTCGAAAAAGTAGGTTTTTAAAGAAAAACAATATGGCGGACAGGAAGTTCAGCTGACTATGGAAAGTTTGATATCTATGTTCTCAGCATGACCCAAGGAATCTACTGAAAACAGTTTCATTACAATCGGTTAATATAGTCAAAAGTTATTAGCATTTTTGTAAATTTTGTTATAACTTTTGACCACAAGGTGGCGCTGGTCCTAAACTTGGTATGCTCCTTCAGGGCATTGTGCTGATGACCCATACCGAGTTTCATAACGATACGCTAATGCGTTCGTAAAATACAGCATTTTAGGATATCAAAATTGGATATCATTCGACTCGGCATGATTCCCCGAATCCAACGAGACCAAATTCATGATTTTTGGCCAAACCCATCAGAAGTTATAAGTAAAAATAGCCATTTTTCATATCTCCGCACCACTAGGTGGCGCTGCGCCGAAACGCTGCATGTTGCCTCAGGTCATGCTTGTGATGACAGTTACCAAGTTTGGTCTGAATACGATAAAGCGTTGCGGAGATACAGCCTTATGTCTATTTTCGCAAGCACTACGTACAATTCGTTTGCGTGTTTTTCGAAAACGGTTTGAGAAATCAACTTGAATTCCATAACATTTTGTCGGCATGGTCTGAAGATGATCTGGTTCAATTTTCGTGAAAATTGGAGTAACGGCCTAGGAGGAGTTCGAAAAAGTACGTTTTTCAGAAAATTCAAAATGGCGGAAAAATTTTCATGACGGAAAATGACGTCATATGGTGCAATCGATTCGTCTTGACCCAAGGAATCAGAGGAAAAAAGAATTTTGTTTCTAGCCCTTATGGTTCAAAAGTTATTAACATAAACATAAGTGCAACTTTGGACAGCTGATGGCGCTAGAGGGATTGAGTTAGAGACTCCAAATTTGCTATGGACAAAGGTCAGACTGTCCTCTAACTGTGTGCCAAATTTCACAACTTTCCCGCAAGCGGTTCTATGGGCTGCCATAGACTTCAAGAGCGGAAGAAGAAGCGGAAGAATAATAATAAGCGTACGGAACGCCAACAATAACAATAGGTGCCTAAGCACCTTCGGTGCTTGGCCCCTAATAAGCGTACGGAACGCCAACAATAACAATAGGTGCCTAAGCACCTTCGGTGCTTGGCCCCTAATAAGTGATTTTGTATTCCAGTGGTCTGTGAAGAGATGTTAACCCTTATAGGGTCTTTGGGGTCTTTTTAGATCCCAAACGACGTTTGCTCAAATAAAAGAATAAAAAAATGTTCTCTTTGTCCAAATGAGTCCAATTGGAGTGATAGCATGTTTTTATGTTAGTGCAAAAAATATATAATCTTATGTTAGGTCTCCACAGACCCCAGGCAACAAAATGTAATTTTGTAACAAAATAATTGTTTTTTAAAAAACAAATTTAATTTTACTCTGTTTATTAATGGTTTTACTTTATATTTGTGCAGTTTTTGGAGGATTTGTCATATCTTTTAAATTTATATAAATAAATAAAACAATTTGTTTTTATATACAAAAACAGCTTTTTATGTAAAATTCACTTCATAAAAGACCCACATTTCTAACTTTCATTCATGGGGATAACATGGATAATTTGACATGGTTTAGTGTAAGATTTTTGCCCATCTTTTGGAAAATGTAGTTTTAAAAGTAAAAAAAAAAAAAAAAAAAAAAAAAATATATATATATATATATATATATATATATATATATCACTTTAACCAGTAGATGGCTGCAGAGCTCCACTATTTGTGTTATTTGACTGTTTTTTTGTTTTTGTTTTTTTTTTGGATTCATATCTAAATGTTATGAAATCACAATTATAATACAAATTACTTTTTGTCAAAGTTTTGCATTTTTTCAAAGTTTTTCAAAAATGTTGATTTTGAGGATGAATTTTGTCCAATTTCTAAGTGGAGTCTCATCATAATGTAACAATATTGAAAATATTTGTTTTGTTTTTTTTCATTACAAAAAAATACTAAACCCCGGGTAAACGTAACTGATTAGTTGCCCGGGTTAACGTGATCGTCCCTATAAATAACATATAATATTATAACATATAATGGACTTATATGGAACATTATAAAAGGACATTAGGACAGCATATGACAGACTACTTACCAAGATGTGGCACGTGTAACTGCTGTTTAATATCGCAATGCTTTCCAATCGAGAGCTGGGTCACGCTTATTCAACGCGAACAATAAATCGTACTATACAGTACGATTTAACCACGTAATTAAGTCGTAAGAATTAGTACGAATTTCGCCTTGACGAGGTTGTTTTAAATGCAATGAACAAATCGTACGAATTCGTACGACCCCAGCTCGTACGATTTCGTACGATTTAGCCACAATGGTTAATTCGTACGAATTAGTACGAATTCGCCGTGAGATAGGTTTATGCAATTTGCAAAAATTGTCACCTCAAGAAGTGTTATGACACAAGCTTGACCTCATATTAGTAATGGCAAATACCATTGTTATTTTTTTTGTTTTTTTATTGTGCCTTAAAGGATTACTCACCCCCATGATGTACATGTTTTTCTTTCTTCAGTTGAAAAGAAATTAAAGTTTTTGATGAAAACATTCCAGGATTTTTCTCCTTATAGTGGAATTCAATGGGCACCAAAGTTTGAACTAATTGTTATATACTTGCACTAGCATATTCCATATAAAATTAGTTCAAACTTTGACCTGTGGAGGGCAGTAATACGCTTAGCAGTGTCTACACTGCTGGAATTCAAATAGAGAAGAAAAAGAGAAGAGCTAGTTCAAGATGAGCATTTCTGGTTAAAACTTATATAATTTTCAATTTTTTTTCAGAAAATGAGCGATGGTTTCACTATAAGACCCTTATTTCTCATCTGGGATCGTGTTGAACAATTTGAAGCTGCAGTGAAACTAATTTTGACCTTCAACTGTTTGGTGCCCATTGAAGTCCACTATAAGGAGAATAATCCTGGAATGTTTCCATCAAAAACTTTAATTTCTTTTCGACTGAAGAAAGAAAGACATGGACAACTTGGATGATATGAGGGTGAGTAAATTATCAGGAAAAGTTTATTTATAAGTGGACTAATCCTTTAACAGAGGGGATCAGGGGATGTTTTTCCCTTGACAACAGTTGAAAACCTCAGAATCTAAGCAGCACCAAAGTGAGTCTGCCTGTGGATCTGTATATTTGTATTGATGGTGATTATTTGGCAAAAAATATTGTAAGACTTTACAGCAAGTTTCCATTTGTTGTCGTTAGTTGTTACAAATGTTACTAAAAATATTATGTCTTTTCCACTGGGATTTCCTGTATTGATGGATGTGAAAAATTAAATGCCCATGAAAAGTGGCACAGAATCAATCCAACATCAGCCTTTTGCCAATGTGACTTCAAAAAGAAAGAATGAGAAGAAGTTTGAAAGGATGTGGTTTATTGTTTTCATAAAAGATAACATGAGCTGTGTGCTGCAGACTCTGAAAGTTGCATACACAAAGTGAATTCAAACCGGTTGCAGGTAGGCTGTCATTCCTTATTTTATGGTGTGATTCGAGAAAAGTAAAAAGTTCAGTAAGTCGTTTTTTTTTTTAATCATGTGCCACAGATATTGTCTTGACTTGGAAATGTTTTCATATGTTGTGTTTTAATGTTCTCTGAGGTAGACCTTTAACAAGTTGAGGATGGTGAAAGCTTAAATTTGTTTAAACTAACAATTGGATAATTACATTACAAGCTATAAATCACATCAAATAATTCAAGCTAAAATAACAACATTAATAATGGAAGTTATGTAAGAAAAGTGAATGCTTGAGGAAGGACGTGGAGATGTCAGCAGTAGAGATTGAGAGAGAGAAAAAAATGAAAACGGTGTTAATGGACATTTTGAACTATGCAGAAGTTTTAAATGGAGAAATTACAACTACACTGTTAAAAAGTTACTGTAAATTTTACAGTAAAATACTGGCAGCAGGGTTGCCAGCCAGTTACTGTAATTTTTACAGTAGTGTTTCTGTAATTTAATTTACAGAATTTTACTGTATTCTCAATTACAGTAAAATTCTGTAAATTAAATTACAGAAAAACTACTGTAAAAATTACAGTAACTTTTTTTACATAAAAATACATTGTATACTGCGTTTAACATACTTCTTTAAATAGCAAACACACACATTCAAGTAGTTTAGTCAAGTAGAATAAATATGTAAAATGCAGTATACAATATATTTTCGCTATTGCTCACTTAATGGGAGCTGAATTTTAAATTTAATCTATTAACTGCATAAGCTTTAAACAAATTTTAACTGCATAAAGTGTTGTATAATGGATAACTTAATTCACCCCCCTCCCAAAAAAAAAGATATTTGAGGCTTCTTAATCTTGAAAAACCAGTCAAAATGTAATAAATATATCTTTCAAATTTACATAAAAAATGCAATAAAAAGGTGTATTATTTTGAATTTATTTTTTATTTAGAAAATCATTTTATTTTTTAAAGGGACAAAATTTTGTCATGAAAATGTTTTTAAATTACTTATTGGACATCATGGTCATACAAAAACATTTCTTAAAACCCACATCACTTTTATCACTTCATGAACATACCAACATGGCCAAACAACAAGTCCAACAAACTTGCGATCAAAAAAGAACAATTCTGCTCCAGATGATGTTCCATCCCAGGATGCAAAGAGAGACTAGAAATATTGAAAGAAACACAGAGGACAATACATTAGATATATTACAAAACATAATACTTTAAGAGACTGATAGAGGGATGACAGATACAGTCAGTGACAGACAGAGGGATGATAGATAGTCAGATACAGATATAGAATAATAAAAGTATATAATAAAAGGAAAAATAGATCTTGGTGTGTGTGTGTATTTCTTACATTTCAGAAATTCCACTGAAAATCCATCACTTTGCACAGAAGAGTGGTAACATGTAGGTTGAACGCAACCCGTTTCTTCTGAACTGTGGCCTGTTGTTTTAGATGACACTTTTCCTTTCGTCTTTGTTCCTCTCTCCAGATAAATACCTACAAAGTGCCTAAAGGGTCAAGAATTCAGATTGGTTTTAGCTTTTGGGGCATGTAATCATGTTTTTGAAATTATACCATGTGGTAGAGCAGTATTAGCCTACAACTCCAGTCCTGAATACTTACCTCCCTGAAAGTTTTAGATGTCCCACTAATCTAAACACCTTATTTAACTAATTTGTTTGCCAGGGTCAAATAGAGAGACATCTAAAACATTCACCCTAAAAAATAAATGTCTAATTTAGTTGAGGAACAAATAGTTAGTTGTAGTTGTGTTAAAGGCCTCAATAGATGTAAAATGTACATCTAAAAGACAAGTAAGATACAGGATGATCAGTTTGTTCATATCTGTAACGTTAAATAGCACATTTCATTTCAAGTTAAAAAAAGATTTGGTTTTGGTAATGGTAATATTAAATTAACTATACAAGGCAAACTTATATCAAACAGATATGTTAAAGTGTTTGCATTACCTTAAGTTAGAAAATGTCCACAAATACATCACATTGGTCACATTAACAGCATGAAGCAACACCATTTTGCGTGACACATCCTCCGTGAGCGGCCTGATCGCGTCGCGACTCGCGAGGCCTTTTTGTTTCGGCCCGTTAACAGATGACTGTCTGCCTGTACAAATGTGATTTACGCCATAAAATAATCACGACCAAGTGCGCTGATGAACACGAAGTTCTCGTGAATTCCAACTGTTTCTAATGATTAATTTTTGACCCATAGCCGCTATGCTAAAGCACCGGGGAATGTGTGAGATCCTACCGCGACCGCGCTGAGGAAAACCCCGCGCAAGTCTGCTTCGCGCCCCGCAGACGGAGGATGCGTCAATCCGGGGTTACCAATATGAATCGCGAATGTAAATACATACATATTTACCAAAGACTGAGGGGGAAAATAAAATAATAAGTCACTTACCACAGTTGTAAATCACTCCTCTTGCTGCTACCCGAATCTTGACCGTTGGAAATCCCATAATGCCTCTGTATATTTGAAATTTACAGCAATATTCTGTAAATTTGATTCAAACCGCCACGCCCCCGGAATTCATTGCAATTTACAGCAATATGCTGTATTATTAAAATACAGCCATCGGCTGTAAAATATTGCTGTAATTTTTACAGCAATTCATTACAGTGTATACAACTATAATTACACATTTAGATTCACATTGTTAATGTTTGTTCTGTACACTCTTAAACTAAACATTTTTCAAAGCAATACAATAGAACCATTTTTGATAAAGAACCTTTCAGTCAACGGTTCTTAAAATAACAACTATTTTTCTTCATGTGAAGAATATTTTAATGATCTAAAACATTTTCCCACTCAACAAGAATCTTTAGTGCAATGGAAGTTCCATGGTTGTAAAAGGTTCTTCGTATATCCATCAACGTCAATAGAGGCTTTCACCCAGGATAGCTAAAGTAATTCGTTATAGTAACAAGCTTTCTCGAGAAGTAAGGCCGGTTTCACACTGCAAGCGTTAGCAGTGCGTGAGCATGAACTGCCGCTGCAGAGACGTGCGAGGTGAATCTCAACAAATTAGAATGTCGTGGAAAAGTTAATTTATTTCAGTAATTCAACTCAAATTGTGGATCTCGTGGTTAAATAAATTCAGTGCACACAGACTGAAGTACTTTGGTTATTTTAATTGTGATGAGTTTGGCTCACCTTTAACAAAAAAACCACCAACTCACTATCTCAATAAATTAGAATACTTCATAAGATCAATAAAAAAAAGGGATATTTTAAACAGAAATGTCAGGCTTCTGAAAAGTATGTTCATTTCTATGCACTCAGTACTTGGTTGGGCCTCCTTTTGCATGAATTACTGCATCAGTGCAGCGTGGCATGGAGGCAATCAGCCTGTGGCACTGCTCAGGTGTAATGGAAGCCCAGGTTGCTTTGATAGCGGCCTTTAGGTTATCTGCATTTTTGGGTCTGGTGTCTCTCATCTTCCTCTCATAGATTCTCTATAGGGTTCAGGTCAGGCGAGTTTGCTGGCCAATCAAGCACAGTAACAGGTGCCAAATCCTGCTGGAAAATGAAATCAGCATTATAAGGTCTGCACAGGATCAAAAAATAGCAGGCCAACTGTAAACTGTGTTGAAGTCTTAACTTCTTGAACTTTTGTTTTTAAATCTCGCATGGCTCTGGCCTGGCAGACACTAACAGCTCACTGGACACATTTTATGGCTATTTTGATAGATTCCTGAACATCTCCCTTGTGACTTCAAACGATCATGGTCAACTCGGATCGAATTACTGCAAGCCATGTGGCGGCATTCCAGCAAAACCCCAATACACACCACACACACACACACACACACTGCATGTATGTATCCCTAGTGTATAAGCTCAGCTATGACTGTAGTGGTGTCAGGTTAATTCTAAATGACAAAATTCGAGTATAAACTGTATCTCCCCTTTTATGTTTTTGCCACCTGACAAGTTTGGTTTCTTTGTAAAGCTCTCTTTATGCCTTATTCAACAATGTATGTCACATTACTGTAAAATGCATAGTTCTATTTTTAATGGTGCTTCGAAGAATATTGTACTCTGATCTAACACTTCATAAATTATGCAAATCGAGCTGCAAGACAAGAAAAAGAAAAAGTTTGCCCACCACGATTGCACCCTTACCATTGGCTGTTTCACCCAAGGAGGTGTGTTGGCTTGTTTTTCCATGAAAGACAACCACACACATTTTTGCTTTGTCTCTCGATTGTCTCAATTTTCCCTTGCCCTCTCATGCACGTCTCTCCCGGACGTCTCGACGACCGTGCTTCCATCACGCACTCCTCTTCTTCGGGACGACCATCTCCGGCGAAACAAACTTTCAAGTGCTCAGTTCAAATCTTCCTGTGGAAATGGAAGAAGCCAACAAACTCCAGCAGCACTGAACCATCACCTGTATCTTTTGAAACTCAGCATGCAAACTCATGCAAGTACCGCTTCTCTCTATCTTAGATGTGATAAGTCATACGACCTACCAAAGTGATACTGATTCTTTGCTGGCTCTCAAAGACTGTCTGTAAGTTTTGCTACTTGTCTTCTCTCTTTTCCTGTCTTTACTTTTGCTTTTGTATATATATATATATATATATATATATATATATATATATATATATCATCTGTGCATATTTAGATGTATAACCTCTGTATTAGTAGTTTCATTTATTAAATACATTATATTCATGCTTGATTGTTCTGCTGCTCATTCAGAAAACCAAGTCACTTCTACGTTTTCGATCCAGCAACATTGCTTTACGCTTTAATGCTATAATAGGAAGTTATTCTCGTGGCCAGAGAATAACATTCTTTTTATAATAGTTTATGAGAAAACTGATGGTTTGCTGGACAAACTAGGATAGTTTTTCTAGACCAACTATTAAACTAAAACTAATCATATACGTAATTGATTATAATCCGTTGTAATTAATTCACAATATATGTGCATAATTCCCTCTTGGGTCAACATATATCATAATTAATCATAAGGCTTTATGATTTATTATATATATTTCACCCATGATTTGAGCTAATTGATTAAATACCTGTAAAATCCTTACAGCATCTCCATAAAGCTTGTCAGCAGAAGGAAGCATGAAGTGCTCTAAAATGTCCTGGTAGATGGCTGCGTTGACTGTGGACTTCAGAAAACACAGTGGACCAACACCAGCAGATGACATGGCAGCCCAAATCATCACTGACTGTGGAAACTTCACACTGGAGTTCAAGCAACATGGTTTCTGTGCCTCTTCCTCCAGACTCTGGGACCTTGATTTCCAAATGAAATGCAAAATTTACTTTCATCTGAAAAGAGGACTTTGGACCACTGAGCAACAGTCCAGTTCTTTTTCTCCTTAGCCCAGGTAAGACGCTTCTGACGTTGTCTTTGGTTCAGAAATGGCTTGGTATGTGGAATGTGACAGTTGTAGCCCATTTCCTGAAGACGTCTGTGTGTGGTGGCTCTTGATGCACTGACTCCAGCTTCAGTCCACTCCTTTTGAAGCTCTCCTAAGTTCTTAAATTGGTTTTGCCTGACAATCTTCTCAAGCCTGTGGTCCTTCCTTTTACTTGTACACCTTTTCCTACCACACTTTTTCATTCCAGTAAACTTTCCATGAATATGTCTTGGGACTGCACTCTGCCAGCTCTTTCAGCAATGACCCTCAGTGGCTTACCCTCATTGTAGAGGGTTTTGATGATCGTCTTCTGGACAACTGTCAAGTCGGAGGGCATACATACTCACAGACTCATAATTTCGGTGTAGATTCAATAGTTGATCATGTACCAAAAACTCCACAGTTTGTCCAAATACTTCTCTGAAATAGGCGAAGAAGGAGTTAATGGACG
This sequence comes from Chanodichthys erythropterus, assembly GCF_024489055.1. NCBI lineage: Eukaryota > Metazoa > Chordata > Actinopteri > Cypriniformes > Xenocyprididae > Chanodichthys > Chanodichthys erythropterus. The sequence continues at coordinate 29,348,350 of NC_090225.1, read as the reverse complement.
TTGTAACTGGAGTGTTGGAGTCCCAGAGAGGTTGTGCCCAATGGCTCATTCGGAATGGAATAGCTGAGATTGGGCTTCTAGATAGAGGGAGCATTGTAGAAGGAACCTGCTGCAATCCTCTGCTGTGCCGGTGAATGTCGCTGGTCGGGCCATGGGACTGACAGAGGCAGCTGCAGAAGAAGCAGCAGGTGCTGGGTGCTGGAGTGCGTGGCAAATGGTGTGGGGAATATCAGCCGGGACTGTGGGTGTAGTGCTTGTGGCTGGCTGAGGGAGTGAGGATCGTACTGCGTTGACGGATCCGCAGTACAATCCCCGCCTGTGTCCGAGGTGCTCTGCATGGGGTCTGGTCTTCTGTCAGGACACAAAGATGTAAGTGAACACAGATGTTTATTGACACAGAGACAGGAACACAGGGAAAGTCGATTGCAGGTAAGTTGATGAACAAGCACTTTGAAACAGTGACTAAGAGTCTCTCTTGCAGGTATGGAATCTAGTGAGGGGCAGAAGACTGAAGACCAAAGACGATGGGAGGAAGACACTGGTGAGTAACAGGTAAGTAGTCCATGTTAGTCTGACGAGACCAGACACTGAGTGCAGGGAGTGAGCGTCTTTTAAGAGTGTCTGGTGATGAGGTGCAGGTGATCAAAACTCAGGGGACTGTGAACAAGTGGGTGGAGTGTGAAGATCTGGTGACAATGGTGCTGGCTGTGACTCCGTGACACAGATAGTATATTTGGCCTATACTTGAACTTAATCTTTGATAAAAATATACTTAAAGTATAAAGTATTGTAAGCAAGTATACTGTACTTGGCTTGTACTTGTGATTACTCTTTTGAGTATCTGCAGCTTAAAAAAGTACAAATGCACTATAAAACTTGAATTACAGTAATCTATTATATTTGAATATATATTTGTGTATGTTCTATATAGCACATCAAAAATATGACTGCTCGCTGTGATGGAAATAATAATTTAACTTTTCTTTATGCACCGATAATCATATCAATTCGTAACTGCACTTAAATTCTGCAGTATGCGTTCATTTAAACAGTACAAATTGTCACTTCAAGACACAAGATTGACCTCATATTAGTAATGGCAAATGCCATTGGTTTTTTTTGTGTGCCTTGACAGAGGGGATCAGGGGATGTTTTTATTATGTCTGTTCCACTGAGATTTCCTGTATACATTGATGAATGTGAAGATTTCATGCCCATGAAAAGTGGCATAGAATCAATTCAACATCAGGCTTGTTGTTTGAAAGGATGTGGTTTAATGTTTTCATAAAAGATAACATGAGCTGTGTGCTGCAGACTCTGAAAGTTGCATACACAAAGTGAATTCAAACCGGTTGCAGGTAGGCTGTTTTATTCCTTATTCATTTTATGGTGTGATTCAAGAAAGGTAAAAAGTTCAGTAAGTCGTTTTGTCTTTAATCATGTGCCACAGATATTGTCTTGACTTGGAAATGTTTTCATATGTTCAATGTCTGCATAGTTCAAAATGGCCATTAACACTGTTTTTTGTTTTCTTTTAATTTCACTCTCTCCATCTCTGCTGCTTTTACCAACATCTCCACATCCTTCCTCAAGCATTCAATTTTCTTTTATAACTTTCTTTATTAATTTTATTGTAGCTTGAATTATTTGGTGTGATTTATAGCCAGCGATGAAGATCTTTATTAGTTGAACTGTGTGTGCTGTCTGTGAACAATTCCACAGGTATCATTTTCATTTAATTTCAGTTCATACAGCCTAAAGCCTACATTTTACAACCAAACAGATTATTACGCCGCAATAACACCACTACAAAGTATGTAGCTTTTATTTACTGTTTTTGGACACATATCTTAATTTATACATTAAATGAGCTACCATTGTTCAGAGAGTATGCTATGAAAGGAACACTTGCCATGGTAATTCGTGGGTAGCCTACCTATTATGGAAAGCCAAGCCAGTTAGAATTTTCGTGCTTTTAAGATATATATATATATATATATATATATATATATATATATATATATATATATATATATATATATATATATAAAGAGAGAGAGAGAGAGAGAGAGAGACAGCTGAGAAAAGAAAAAAAGAGAGATGGAATAAACTATGAATTTCTTAACATGTGCAGTATTGCATTAAAAAAAAGTAATGAGAGGAATGTTGCCCAGCGTAGAAGTACAGCTTAGAAATGTACTCAAGTTAAAGTAAAAGTACCCACATTTAAATCTACTCTCAAAAGTACAAACTTTCCAAAAACATATCAAAATGTATTTTGTCACTACCCACCTCGGCTAGGAAAAATGAAAGGAGCTAAGTTTCCTCTGGTGTGAAAGCACCTAATATGTTGTGATGTTTTTCCACCAAGAGGTGCATAAATTTTTGGTCAAGATCTTGTATTGACAATGCAGGAGGATCACTCTGTAAAGTCTCCTCCAGCACATCCCAAAGACTTGAAGAATTTAAGGTCTGAACTCAGAGGTGCCGATTCATGTGTGAAAATGATTCTTCATGCTCCCTATCAACCATTCTTTCACAACTTGAGCCTGATGAATCTTGGCTTTGTCATGATGTGTTTTCCTACATGGTTGTTTAAGAAATGAAAAGCTACAGTACACACTCCATCAATTAGGGTTATATGAACTGTTCCCAAATATATATCATGCTAGAAACATAATAATCACTGCAATAATGATCCAATTATATACTCTTAACTTTTGCCTGTTTAAATTCAAACAGTGACTTTTGGGAAACTTTTGACTGTTTTTTCTTTTTAGTTTGTGCAGTGTACTATATTTGTGCAAGAACATTGTCAATAGCTGCACTAATTGTGTCACGTTTTATCTGCCTATTGCAATATGAAACTGCTTATATATAAAAAGGATAGAATCAATCACAGTGTCATATGCTAACTTTGGCCATGTGTTTCCTACAGTATATAAACTTGGGTGAGTTTCTCTGTTGAAGAGGCTCCTGGCTGTGAATAAACATAAAGCAAAGAAAACGCTGGAATCTGTTACTGCTGTGCACAAGGTAGGGCACTAAAAATTCTTGGTTTAAGTGACAGTCTCCATAAGGGCGTATCCCACAATTTAAGCTATGCATTTTAACTTAATGAGGTTTGTGGATGTACATTTACTTATGATCCATGTAATGCTTCACAATTCAGTTTTCAGACCATACAATGCAAATGCAAAAATGAAAAATTGAAACCAGACGTTCATTTTTCTTGTTTTTCGGTTAATTTCTATTAATATCTATTAATCAATAGATATTTGCCATTTCCCCCCTGTTTTCAATTTTACTTTTGCTTTAGACACAATCATTTGAATAAATAAAATCCAAGTTTCTATTTTTCCATTTTTTGTCTTGTAATTTGCACAGTGGGCTGTACTATTAACACGGGGGTGTGGCCACGGACTACTATCATTTCAACTGCTTTATTTACACTGCATGCATGTAAATGCACCTACATTTGTGGGGTATTTTATATATATATATATTTTTTTTTTTTTTTTTTTTTTTTAAATTTGGCACTTCAAGAAGCTTTAGAACAAAGTTTCTACAACAGTGAAGTAAGATGCTTATTTGTGTGCCTATAAAAAATGCTGAGTTTAAAAACAACCATTTCTAGGTTGTACATTTCTGGAATTGTGATTACACCTTTTGGCCTCATACATTTAAAAAAAAATGTTTTTATATTTTTATATAGCCTTTTTTTTTTATGTTTGGCTAGGATTTTTCTTTCTTTCATTTTTTTTTTACTTTTTGTTTGGTGCCTTTTTTGTGCAGCTCTGGTTTACAGTAACCTCATGGATTTTGCTTACTGCTGAATGCTGAAAATCACTTCCTGTCTCCTCCTTTCTGTTGCTGGAGAAGCAAAAATAAATAATTTCTCAATTCTTTAGAAGAGACAAAAAGACAAGGGTAAGTACAACAAGGGTACATAAAACACCATGGTCACCACTGCATAATTTGAGTTTAAAAATAATTTTTAGCAGTGCCTTATTTTCTCAGTAGATTTGACTCTTCTTCAAATGAAAGTAGATACTCTCAAAACAATTAACTAAGAAAACTAAACAATCTTGTGCTGACAAAACATATTTCAATATTCACTGCATGAATATACACATTTATCATAAAGTTCATCAATGAGGGATTTTGTTATATATGTTTTTCCCCGATCCCAAAAAAATTGCATACACAAACATGCAGAAAATGTTTTCTGTTGTACAGTACTGCAATCAATGAACTTTATTGATCATGTCTCTAATTTTCAACTGGCCAGAGAATTTTATCTACATCACAAAATATATTCTTATCATGCATAATAGAGGATAGAAAAAAAAAAAAAAAAAAACATGTGAATGCATGAATTTATGATTCTGTAAAACCAACAAAAGAGCTACAAATGTTTCTTCCTGATATACTGTATTACTTTTTCCAGTTGCTAACAAGCAATATTCAATACTGAAGCCACATTTTCAAAACTCTTCTTATAGTCTGCATTACCAAGATGAATCTTGGCCAAACAGTTAATCTCACCTCCAAAACTCACTCAGACCAACAAAATACTTTTTTTACTAAATAACAACAGCAAAGTCCTGAAGAAATAATAGTTACAAAACAACAACAACAAATATTTAAAAAAAAAAAGAAACAAAAAAATGACTAGTATAATGACAACGCTTCAACACTGTGGGAACGCCTCTGTGTGATTGCATCATGGAGCACATGTGAAATCAGTCCAATGGCATGATGGAGCATCATAGGCAGGTGACGTCATGACCAGGAGGCTACAAAGCATCCCTGAGACCAAACAATGGAAGCTTCTAAAAAGGCCGAAGCAAGTCGGCCACAGGTATGCAGGATGCATGGCAAAGGGGTACAGCATATCGTTCTATTCTCAGGGAACCATGGTTACATGCATAAACTGAGATGTTCCTTTTCGAAGGAACTCATGCTGAATCAGAGTCTTTGACGCTGTGGAAATGTTTATACCCATGCCTCCATACTTACAAGTGCCCCAGTCCAGGTATACCAGATAAGGCTTCGGAAGAAGAAACCAGTCTCTCCCCAACAACAGATCACCCAAAGGAGAGTGGTAAGCAGCCACATTCCCTGAAGCTGAGCCTAGTTAGTACTTGGATGGGAGACTAGGTTTCTGCTGGAAGAGGTGTTAGTGAGGCCAGCAGGGGGTGCTCACCCTGTGGTCTATGTGGGTCCTAACGCCCCAGTATAGTGATGGGGACACTATACTGTCAAAAAGCACCGTCCTTCGGATGAGATGTTAAACCGAGGTCCTGACTCTCTGTGGTCGTTAAAAATCCCAGGATGTCCTTTGAAAAGAGCAAGGGTTTAACCCCGATATCCTGGCCAAATTTGAACATTGGCCTCTGTCCATCATGGCCTTCTAATCATCCTCATATTCTGATTGGCTTCCTCACTCTGTCTCCTCTCCACCAATAAGCTGTTGTGTGGTGGGCATTCTGGTGCAATATGGCTGCTGTCTCATCATCCAGGTGGATACTGGACATTGGTGGTGGTGGAGGAGATTCCCCCTTCAATATGTAAAAGTGCTCTGAGTGTCCTGAAAAGTGCTTTATAAATGTAAGGAATTATTATTATTATTATTATTATTATTACAAACAGCTAAAAGGTGGAGGGGGCCAACCCTTCATAGAACCGCTCCTGCAGGAACTTAGGACTGTACCAAGTGGGCAGTTAACTGGGTCCAGAAGGCAATTTCCACACCATGAAGTGAATACTCTACATTTACTTCAAGATCTTCATACACTTGAAGAAATCTTTATTGTTTCCTTGTGGAGGGAGCTCTGGAATTAAGTATGGCCTCAACAACCTCAGTTAAGAGACCTGAACCTATGAGCTGGGCCCCATCAGAGGCCACCCAGGTGAAAAAAAGTACACTTCTATAATGTACTTAAAGCGCTCTATTTTCTCTCACTAATTTTGTACTTAATATACTAAACATTCTTCTTTAGTACTTCTTAAGATAATCTTAAGAACACCTAAGTGTACTCAAGTGTGCTATTTTGAGACACCATAAAATATGACCTAAAATGTGCTTTTACAGTTTTTTACAATCGCTAGGACACATTTCTCAATACTTAGGTCACTTTTTCAAAACTCTTCACACAGTTCTCCTAACCAACTTTCATCTTGGTACAGCAGTTCATTTCACATTCAAAATGCACTAAATCTACCAAAACACTTAATTCATGTCTCAAATCAACTCATTCTTCCAGAACACTAGCAAAGGTTTTCACCAAGCAAACACACTTTGTCAGTCATAAAACATCGACCTTAAAAACACTAACATCAGTTAGCATTATACAATGTTTTCTTTTTTTAAATTTCTTTATAAAACAAGAATGACACTCTCTACTGCTTATAATTCACCGCAGTATATGTTACATGGTCCATGTTAACATTACAGAACAAAATTATTCCTAAGTTTCCCCTTTTGAATATATATTCCTCTGATAGTATATATTGAATATATTCCTCTGATAGTATGGTAATGAAACTGAAAAACGAATGCTTGTGTAGGTGTTCAGTTTCATCTAATTCCTCTGATAGTATTTGATTTTTTATATTCAGAATATATTTCATAACTATATTACTGTAGAAATGCAGCATATTTCTGCCTTATTCAGTTTTGTATTATGTTATTGTTTTGAACATAAGTTTAACAGTTTTGAAAACAGTATGTAAGCATGTGCAAATTGGCCTGTACGTACAAAGAGTTTTGGCAGTTGTTGTGTCTGAGTGTGACATTTGAGAGATGTAGTCATTGAATGCATTTTGTGACAAAGCAATGATAATTGATCCTCAGTTTAGCCCACATAGACTTCTGTTGTGCTCACTGTGTGAAGAGTTTTGCAAAAGTGACCTAAGTATTGAGAAATGTGTCCTAGCATCTGTAAAAAACTGTAATATACTATTTCTGTTTTTAAAAAAATGTATTTACAGTTTTTTTCAGTTGCTAACAAGCATTGTTCAATACCGAAACCACATTTTCAAAACTCTTCACACAGTCTGCATTAGCAGCATGAATGTTGGCCAAACAGTTAATCTCACCTACAAAACTCACTCAGACCAACATAACACTGGCAACAATTCTCATTCAGAAAACACACATTTCATTCACAACGCACTGACCTAAAAACACTAACAACAAGGAAGCCTTATTTTCCACATAAATCAGTTCTTCATATAGAATACTGTAACACAATTTCACTTTATTGAAAGCATTTGTAACACGAATTACAGTTTTTTTCAGTTGCTAACAAGCATTGTTCAATACCGAAACCACATTTTCAAAACTCTTCACACAGTCTGCATTACCAGCATGAATGTTGGGAAAACAATTACAGTTTTTACAATCGTTAGGATGCATTTCTCAATACTTAGGTCACTTTTTCAAAACTCTTCACACAATTCTCCTAACCAACTTTCATCTTGGTACAGCAGTTAATTTCACATTCAAAATGCATTAAATCTACCAAAACACTTAATTCATGTCTCAAATCAACTCATTCTTCCAGAACACTAGCAAAGGTTTTCACCAAGCAAACACACGTTGTCAGTCATAAAATACTGACCTAAAAACACTGACATCAGGTATCATTATGCAATGTTTTCTTTTGTAAAATTTCTTAACAAAACAAGAATAACACTGTCTATTGTTTATAATTCACTGCAGTTTGTTACATGAACCTTGTTTACATAACAGTACAAAATTATTCCGAAGTTTTCCTCTTTGAATGGATGATAATGAAATTGAAAAACGAATGCTTGTGTAGGTGTTCAGTTTCATCTAATTGCTTTGATCGTATTTGATTTTTTAGATTCAGCATATATTTCATTACAATATTACTGTAGAAATGTAGCAAATTGCTGTCTTATTCAGTTCCCATTCAGTCGGTCACGTTCGACGTACGTCGGACAGACCGACGAATAGGAATCTCGCTAGAGAGGCCAATCTACTTCGAGTGTAACTAAACGAGCCAATGCACATTGGCATGCAATCATATGCATCAGCTGCTTGCCTCGCAGCGCGGGTATATAATGAGCAGCAGGTGCGTTGCATCTTCAGCTTTTCGCTTCGGAGCCAAACCTTCTCAACACTGAAGAAGATAGCTACTGAAACCACGAGTGTGAACGAGTCTGCTCTTCGAGACGTCTCTTGGTTGCGGTGCAGGCGGACAGCGCAGCAGCGGGGCCGATTTCTCCTTTGTTTTTCTTTGCCTTTTTTATTTGAGCAAAAGCTGTAATCAGCGTGAAGGCCGTTCTCACGGCTGGTGAAACGGTGCGCCTAGAGCGCTAAAAAGCTGTTATTACAGCTGGTAAGAGAGCGCCTTCAAGGAGAGTGCACACGACAGGCTGCACATTTCCCTGTCTGTGCTGCAGCGGCTTTTCCCCTGCGTGCTTCAGCACCTAAAAGAGTCAGTCCTTGAAAGAGCTCACACGAGTAGTTCGCGTCTTTTTAAAGATGTCGTTCTACTTGTGTGTTTCTGGATGCGGTCGTTACCTGGCGCCTCGGGATGGTCACCAGCGCTGTATCGCGTGCTTGGGCTTAAGGCACGCTGAGGCGGCGTTTGTGGACGAGTCATGTACCCATTGTGGGAAGATGACCGTCGCGGAGCTGCGGTCGAGACTCCACTTTCTGCAAAGGGGTGGAGTCCCGGTCCCGACGCCTCGTTCCAACCCTCCTCAGAGGGTTGCTTCGGGCGGCGGGGCTGGTGACTTGAGGATCACGGTGAGCGCGTTTCCTTCGGGGAACCAACCCCCTAGGAACCCTCACCCCTCTTGCGCTCCGCAGCCAGTAGAGCTGCCGGGGGAACGCGGTGGACCACCCCAGAGGTGTGTACCATCCGTATCCTTCGGAGCTCCCCAAGACGACCGGATGTCGATCGCTGCATCGGAGGGTGAGCCTGACGCTTCTGGGGATGACGATTCGGCGCAGCTGCCTCCCTCGGGAGTGACGACTGTGCCCGATTCAGACCTGGAAATGATGGCTATGCTTTCCCGGGCCGCCAACAGGGTCGGGCTCGTGTGGAACCCTCCACCGTGTCCCGAGCCCTCGAGGTTGGATGATTGGTATCTCGGGGTGGCAAGGGCTGGTTCTCAGCCCCCCACCCCAGTGCCCTTCTTCCCGGAGGTGCATGAAGAGCTCACTGGCACGTGGACGGCACCTTTTACTGCCCGAAGCCGTGTCGGTGGGTCCTCCTCCCTCACCACCCTTGATGGTGGAGCGGCTAAGGGTTATACACGCATACCCCCTGTGGAACGGGCCGTTGCTATGCAACTGTGCCCTAACTCCACCTGGCGGGGGGAGCCGTCTCTCCCTTCCCGGGCCTGTAAGTACTCGTCGGATCTTACCGGCAAGGCTTATCAGGCCTGTGGGGAAGCCGCTTCCGCCTTACACGCTATGGCGTTGTTGCAGGTCCATCAGGCCAAGGCACTGAAGGACCTGCACGAGGGTGGTCACGATCCGCAAGTTCTACAAGAACTTCGTGCCGCGACGGACCTCGCGCTCCGAGCGACGAAGGTTACGGCGCGGTCAGTGGGTCGTGCGATGTCCACCATGGTGGTCCAGGAACGCCATCTCTGGCTGTGTCTTGCGGACATGAGGGATACCGACAAAGTCAGGTTTCTTAATTCCCCCGTGTCCCAGACCGGCCTCTTCGGCGACGCGGTCGAGAACTTTGCCCAACAGTTCTCGGCTGTACAAAAGCAGTCAGAGGCGATCAGTCACATCCTGCCGAGGCGGTCAGCTGCTGCACCTCCACCGCCGGCGGCACCTCAGACTGCCCGTCGCCGAGGGCGCCCCCCTGCAGCCGCCCCCGCTCCGACGCCCCAGCAGCAGCAGCCTCCATCCAAGCGGCGTCGTGGAGCCGGTCGCGGGCGGGGTGCCCAGCCCGTCCAGCCACCCCCTAAGAAGAAGGGTGGCAAGGCCAAGTCCAAGCGGCCCTAGGACGGGCGACCCGGAGATGGACGGGACTGCTCTTCAGGAAGTGGTGACCGCACCGCTCCTTCCCCCGGAGGAGGGCCGGGTGGAGAATCTTTTGTTTCCCCTTTTTGTTCCGCCGCTGGCTCAACGGCCAGCGGTACCCAAATTTTCAATAAAAGAGCAGTTTCCTCTATCTCCGGGTCCGAAGAGGGCTCGGAGAGCAGTGGGAGGGCTAGAACCTCACCACTTTCATCCACCTCTTCTGTCGCCAGCGGACAGCAGCGAGCAGCAGGTAGGCAAAACCTCGACTGCTCCCTCTGTCCACCCGTGGAAGCAGGTAAGTGTTGCACAGCACACTGTGACCCCGCTTCGGGCCGCCTCACACAGAGAGCCTCCCGGGCCGCGTCCCTGCGTTCCACCTCGCTGCCCCGCGGCGGGTACGCCGGTGGTCCCCTTGGTGCCGCTTGCGCGGTCTCTGGGAGCCTGGCTAGCGCTCCCCAGTCCGTCTCGCTGGCTCCTTCGGACCATCAGGCTCGGCTATGCGATTCAGTTCGCCCGGCGCCCCCCCAAGTTCAGGGGCATCCTCTTCACTACAGTGAAAGATGCCGATGCCCCTGTTCTGCGTGCGGAGATCGCAGTCCTACTGGCGAAGGACGCGATAGAGCCGGTCCCTCCAGCCGATTTGAGGTCGGGGTTCTACCCTTCGGGCTGGCCCTGTCTCCCCGCGTCTTCACGAAAGTCGTGGAGGGAGCCCTTGTTCCCATGAGAGAACAGGGTGTTCGCATTCTCAACTATCTAGACGACTGGCTTATCCTAGCACAGTCTCGGGATCAGTTGTGCGAACACAGGGATTTGGTGCTCAGTCACCTCAGCCAGTTGGGGCTTCGGGTCAACTGGGAAAAGAGCAAACTCGCCCCAGTGCAGAGGATCTCTTTTCTCGGTATGGAGTTGGATTCGGTCGAACAGATAGCACGCCTCACAGAGGAACGTGCTCGGTCAGTGTTGAACTGCCTGAATACGTTCAATGGCAGGACAGCGGTCCCACTGAAGTTCTTTCAGAGGCTCCTGGGGCATATGGCGGCTGCAGCGGCTGTAACACCGCTCGGTCTGCTTCATATGAGACCGCTTCAGCACTGGCTTCACGGCCGAGTCCCGAGATGGGCGTGGCAACGCGGCACGTTCCGGGTGCCAATCACTCAGGAGTGCCGCCGAACCTTCAGTCCGTGGTCGGACCCTTTGTTTCTTCGGGCAGGAGTGCCCCTAGAACAAGTGTCCCGGCATGCTGTGGTTTTCACAGATGCTTCTGCCACCGGCTGGGGTGCCACGTACAACGGGCATGCAGTCTCAGGGGTTTGGACGGGACCCCATCTGCATTGGTACATCAATTGCCTCGAGTTGCTGGCAGTACGCCTTGCTCTGAGCCGCCTCAAAGGCCTGCTTCAGGGCAAGCATGTACTGGTCCGTACGGACAACACTGCGACCGTTGCGTACATCAACCGTCAAGGTGGTCTACGCTCCCGTCGCATGTCGCAACTCGCCCGCCATCTCCTCCTGTGGAGTCGGAAGCATCTGAGGTCGCTTCGCGCCATTCATGTCCCCGGTGTGCTCAACCGTGTGGCCGACGAGCTATCACGAGCTGCGCTGCCCGGAGAGTGGCGACTCCACCCCCAGGTGGTTCAGCTGATCTGGAGAGAGTTCGGAGAGGCTCAGGTAGACCTGTTTGCCTCACCAGAAACCTCCCACTGCCAGTTGTTTTACTCTCTGACCGAGGGAACACTCGGGACAGATGCACTGGCTCACAGCTGGCCCCGGGGCCTGCGCAAATATGCGTTTCCCCCAGTGAGCCTACTTGCACAGACCCTGTGCAAAGTCAGGGAGGACGAGGAGCAGGTCTTGTTAGTTGCGCCTTACTGGCCCAACCGGACCTGGTTCCCAGAACTCTCACTCCTCGCGACAGCCCCTCCCTGGCCCATCCCTCTGAGGAAGGACCTCCTCTCTCAGAGACGGGGCACTCTTTGGCACCCGCGTCCAGACCTCTGGAAACTCCATGTCTGGTCCCTGGACGGGACGCGGAGGTTCTAGGTGACTTACCCCCTGAGGTACTTAACACCATCACTTCGGCACGTGCACTGTCTACGAGACGTGCTTACGCCTCGAAGTGGAACCTGTTCGTCGAGTGGTGTTCTTCTCGTCGAGAAGACCCCCGAAGATGCTCAATCGGAGTCGTGCTTTCCTTCTTGCAGCAAGGGTTGGAGCGTAGGCTGTCCCCCTCCACCCTCAAAGTCCATACTGCTGCCATATCCGCTTACCACGACCACATAGATGGCAAATCTGTTGGTCAGCACGACCTGGTCATCAGGTTCCTTAGGGGGCGAGACGGTTAAATCCTCCTCGTCCCCCCTCCATACCCTCTTGGGACCTTACTCTGGTGCTCAGAGCACTCCAGATTGCTCCCTTTGAGCCTTTGCTGTCAGCAGACTTAAAGATTCTCTCTATGAAGACTTTGCTGCTGGTGGCATTGGCCTCCATCAAGAGGGTAGGGGACCTGCAGTCATTTTCGGTCGACGAATCGTGCCTAGAGTTCGGGCCGGGTGACAGCCACGTGGTACTGAGACCCCGGCCTGGCTACGTGCCCAAGGTTCCTACCACTCCCTTCAGGGACCAGGTAGTGAGCCTGCAAGCGCTGCCCTCGGAGGAGGCAGACCCAGCCCTGGCTTTGCTCTGTCCAGTTCGCGCCTTGCGACTGTACTTAGACAGAACTCGAAGCTTCAGGACCTCAGACCAGCTCTTTGTCTGTTATGGAGGCCAGCAGAAGGGAAAGGCTGTCTCCAAGCAGAGGATGGCCCACTGGATAGTGGATGCCATCGCCCTGGCTTACCAAGCTCAGGGCGTGCCCTGCCCGCTCAGGTTGCATGCCCACTCCACGAGAGGTGTGGCATCCTCCTGGGCGCTGGCTCGTGGCGCCTCGCTAACAGACATTTGTAGAGCTGCGGGCTGGGCGACACCTAACACGTTCGCTAGATACTATAGCCTTCGTGTCGAGCCGGTCTCCTCCCGTGTTCTCGCCTCAGGTCAGAGGCACGGAGAGGCCCCGGCTTAGTGTCGACTTGCTGCGCTACATGCGCATTCTATTCTCCAGAGAGTCCCTACGGGCAGACCCTGTTGAGTCCTCCGGTTACCCTTCGGCAGCCGACGTGGCGGAGCGTCTGGCGCCAGGCCTATACTCCGTTGTATCCTTGAGAACCGGATTTAGGCTGGGTTCCATATGTGTGACCCTACGGGGATCCCATATGGCTTTTTCCACGGCTGCTCCTAAACGAAGCCCGTGTCTTTCCCTCTGGGAGAACCCATCTCTCATCGAGTGGAGTCACCCCAGTTCTTCCATATGTTGTACAACCTACAAGGTTAGTCCATATGTACTTATCCATATAACTCCTTCGGGGAAGGATATGGCTTCCGCAGCGTTCCTTATCGCATGTAAGGCTACGCTTTCCCAGCGTTATCCAATTGTCGCACTGAGTGGGTTTTGGGAACAACAGTGATCGACCCTCTCTGCGTGAGCCTGGTCCCACCGTCCTTAGGCAAGGGGGTTCAGGTGGCTCACGTCAGAGCGCTGGAAGAGGGCAGCTCCTGTGGCGCTTTGGTAGGGATTCCTATTCGTCGGTCTGTCCGACGTACGTCGAACGTGACCGACTGAATGGGAACGTCTCGGTTACATAGGTAACCCTCGTTCCCTGAAGGAGGGAACGGAGACGTACGTCCCGTCGCCACAGGCGTTGTCCTGCTGATGCTGCCGCCTGCTTGGTTCGGCTCCTCAGCGAAAACCTGAAGATGCAACGCACCTGCTGCTCATTATATACCCGCGCTGCGAGGCAAGCAGCTGATGCATATGATTGCATGCCAATGTGCATTGGCTCGTTTAGTTACACTCGAAGTAGATTGGCCTCTCTAGCGAGATTCCTATTCGTCGGTCTGTCCGACGTACGTCTCCGTTCCCTCCTTCAGGGAACGAGGGTTACCTATGTAACCGAGACGTTTTGTATTATGTTATGGTTTTGAACATAAGTTTAACAGTTTTGAAAACAGTATGTAAGCATGTTCAAATTGGCCTGTACGTACAAAGAGTTTTGGCAGTTGTTGTGTCTGAGTGAGAAAAGAATTCATGAAATTTGAGAGATGTAGTCATTGAATGCATTTTGTGCCAAAGCAATGATAACTGATCCTCAGTTTAGCCCACATAGACTTCTGTTGTGCTCACTGTGTGAAGAGTTTTGCAAAAGTGACCTAAGTATTGAGAAATGTGTCCTAGCGTCTGTAAAAAACTGTAAATATTCCATTTCACTTGGAAATACGTCACAACACTGGAGAAAAGTCGTTTGCAACTTCCAGTTCACGCAGACTTTAAGGGCATGGGTGTGATTTTGGACATACCCCCTGTTCTGTCTTCTGCTCAAGAGAGATACACTGGATCGGATCATTTTTCGAGATAAGCAGATAAGGGGCTGGGGTAACTATGCATTTATTACTTAGCCCACTTTAACTACTCCGATACCACAGCAGAAACTACTAGCCTAACTAATACATTAGTAAAGGCAAGTGAACAGACTGTAAAAAGAACAAATACTGTACACCAATTACAAGCATAGATAAATACAACATACAGTTACAAATAAATTATAAGGTCTAACTGTAGTAGTATTCATTCTCATGTACAGGAATGTAATAATTAAATATAAAATGACACTGTTCACTGTATAAATTTAATATAGATTAATCTTTGTTAAAGCTGTGTTTTGTTGTTTGATTTACATGAGAGACAACAGCAGGTATTTATAGGTTGCTTTCACTTTTAGAGTAAGACTCTATGCGCGCACACATCCGATAGATACACATCCGAATTCTCACTTCATTCAATTAAGACATAACCGAATGTGTTTACGAGAATACTTGCCGAGAGGGGTATTTTGACTAACATAATGCGTGTATGTGTCCATCCAAGTGCACTGATGACGCGAAAAAGAAATCATGAGCTATCTAAAACACACCTCTCTCTCTGTGTATGCACGAAAGCCTTGTATGTCTGTGAATTTATGCGCACCGATAACAGTGTGGAGTGCGATACCGAATTAAATCTACTTTTGCCTCTTGTAGCACTGGAATGGTTTTATATCTATTTAAATCTATTTAAAGCTAGCTAGACAAAACACATGCAAATGATAACCTTACTCTATTGCGGTGAAACTTGCAGTTGATCTGCGAATCACATGCGTGTCGAACCGTGGGGCTTTGATCCGTACGGATTACGGATCTGTCAGGTGACCCTTGATGACCCAGAGGCGAAAGTAGTTCACAAAGTTTATTGTTGTCCCAATTAGTAAACAAAAACAGACTGCCAGGTGCAAAACAACAAACGCGCTGCAGCTGGAGATCAATAGAGTCAACAGAGACTTCCCGAGCCGCAGATCCTCGACAGTAGTCCCGCTGTAGTGGACTGATGGAGACGGTGCAGGCTGGCAGATAGATGTAACCACGCCAGTAGAAAGGTGGATCTGTACCGCCGACAGGACAGCAGAGAATAAGCCCCGGGCTGGAACTGGGACTGGGACTGGAACTCAGATTTAGAATAATAGCTGCTAACACACGCATATATAAGTTTTGTCAAGCACAAGAGCGAAGAAAGAGTCACACTCACGTACAACAATTCCCGGACACAGACTAAAACAAAGAGCAGGGAGAAGTAGGCAGCGCAATCAGCGCAAAGACACAGAACAGGTGCGTGCACAAGAGCGCGAACGCCAGAGCTCATTGTTTTGGTTCAGAAGGAACTGTAAAAGACCACTTTAAGTTAGAAATGACATGTGTAACTCTAGAGATGGTCCCTAAATTTGTGAATATGGAACATCCAATGCCAAGCCAAGTTTATGCCAGTATTTCTCTGGGAAAAGTTTAGCTTCAAACTTTGCACATTACGTCCATATTCTGAGTCAACCTGCTTGCCTGTAGCCTTTATAGTATAGTATAGGTGCGATTTTGGTGGTCTTTTATATCATTGTATTTAGTCTATAAAGATAAGTTAAGTTTTCTATATGTCCAGACGACAGGGAAATCCTGGACTATGACGTATTAGGGAAACCCCAGTTACTGCAGCACAGCTTCGATATAAAGTCAAGGAAAGTTATATGTCTACCTCAGATTACATGTTTGAATTGTACATCAGCATCGGGGAATAACGTTATAATCTCGTTCACTTAGAGAATCGTTCACGTAGAGAATAGGGCTGCAACAACTATTCAATAAAATTGATAATAATCGATAGCCTAATGAAAATCATCAACAATAATACTCATTATCGATTAGTTGGCTCCACCCACCATGCACGTAAGACTTCCGCCAGTCGCATCAAATTACTGCACTGAATAACATCTCGGTTACATATGTAACCTTTGTCCCCTGAAGGAGGGATGGAGATGTACGTCAGAAGTGAACCAAAGTATTGGGAAATTGCTAGAGACCCCTTTCACCTTCGAGTGTAAACTAATCAAGCCAATGGATATTGGTGTGCGTGATTAATAGCACCTTCTACGTCCTGCAGCGCGGGTATAAGTACGGATGCAGATGCATGAGCACTTTGTTTTTTGCTGAGGAAACAAGCATGAGTCTGCACTACAGTGAAGGCACAGGAACTGTGGTGATGGGACTTACGTCTCTGTTCCCTCCTTCAGGGAATGAGGGTTACATACGTAACCGAGACGTTCCCTTTCAGTTGATCATATTTGACGTACGCCAGAAGTGAACTGACGAATTGGGATCCCAAATAAAATGCCACAGTTACTGACCCCTTCCAGTGCCCAGCATAAGCTCCAGCCACCAGGCACACTTTGGGGCAGAGAAGGGGGTTACAATGAGAGAGTCTACTGCTGTTCTGCAAGACCCGTTCAGTAAGACTTAGACAACACTAGGGGAGCGAACCCTTAGGGGATGCTGCGGAAGCCACAACCTACCCAGGGGTGAGGTATTACATGGAAATACACACATGGACTGGCTGTGGGCAGTGCACATATGGAGTCCTTGTGATGGCTCCAGCCTGAGTAGGGATAGACAAGTGACAGGTGACAGCAGAGCTGACTCTGCTAAGGGTAAGACACAGGTAGGGAGTTTAACCCTCTGGAGTCTGAGGCTCATTTGGGGCTTGGGGAAGCTTTGGCATGCCCTGACATTTGTGCTTTTTTCAGTTGTTCATAAACATATAAATGACAAAAGTGTCATTACACTGTATTCAGCACAAACTAGGCTACAACAATATGTGAGGAACATGTATGTACATGTTTGTATTTTTGAAGGAATAATGTTTATGCGTGGTTATTGAAAAAACAAAAAACTTAAGTCACTGAAATAAGGCCAAAAAAAGTAATCTGTGTTCACAAGACTTTTGGGTATTGGAGGTTGTAGACTAGAGTTTTTGCTTCAGAATTATGTAAAAATTATGCTGCCTACTCCTTCATATAAAACAATATATTGATTTAGTTTTTGTAAGACACTTTTTGTCAAGAAACACAGTATGTGTGGAGGCGTGAATGATCATGAATAATGGGCCATTTACACCTGAGAAGACAAAAGAATCATATAATAATGACCTGAAATGACATATTAATGAGGCCTTTCAGTCAGGTAGGCTGTGAAAAAAACCCTCTGTAATAATGTCTCAGCTCATCATAAACAGCAATACTGTGAAATATTATTACAATTTAAAATAATGGTATTCTATTATATTCTTTAAAATATAATGTATTTCTGTGATGCAAAGTGTCTGAACAATTATGTTACCTCAATGGCATTTCATATAGGCTTTTAGCTTAAAAGCATGCACATTTGGAGAAATATTGATGGATTCTTATATGTTTATGTCAATTTTCTATACTGAGAAATAATATTTATTGTCATCAATCTAAGTGCTGGATACTGTGTTTTCAATTCATACTTGCAGCCGGAGGGCGCTTTCTGTGCACATTTAGTCCACAAATTATTCTAAAGATTACATAAACACAGAATGTTTGTTTTCGATTTGACTTGCACGATTCCAATTCTGGCTGCATCTATAATTCAGATTTTTAATCCCCGTATCCGCTTACATATATTTATATATAATCGATTTTTAATCTCTATAATAAAAATGTACAATTCAGATTTTGATCTCCATATACATTTACATATATATATCTTCCAAGGGGTTTTTTACCTCCTAGGACTTTTTTCCCAGTGCTAGCACGCTGGGTTTTTCTCCTAGGGGGTTTTTTCCACCCCTGGAAGTCAGCCGACATTGGCTTAATGTAGCACCATCTTGTATATGTTACATATTACCACGCTTTTTTGTACAGTTTTAACCACTTCCCTTTTTTTCTGTGCTTCTAATATGTAAAGCTGCTTTGAAACAATTACAAATTGTAAAAGCGCTATATAAATAAATTTGACTTGACGATTTAAAACCTGACATTTCAACATTTCTTTAGACATAAGTGTCATTTTTTTTGTAATTAGTATTCATAAGTTACAGTTCATTTTCTGAGAACTATCAGATTGGACTTCGTTCAGAGGGAGAGGAGAAATCACGCATCATGTTAGTTTTCTTTATTTTACAAAAAGCACAACATTGTGTTTTTACTCTGAGTGTACACAAATAAAAGAAGACATTCTATAGTTTCAATTGATATATTACTTATGTCTGTATGACAAGAAATGACAGAGTATTTTAAGTCTGTTTTGCTGCAATGTAAAAAAAAAATCCTGCAAAACGCGCTGGCGCGTTTTCAGACCTCAGGGAGTTAACCGTGGACAATACACATATGGGACCACTCACGTGGAGGGGTCATGACATATGGCACCCAGCCAAGGTCCTAAAACTTTGCGTCCTGTCCACGTACAAGTGCAGAGCGTGGACGGGACCGAGCAAAGCCAGGGCTGGGTCTGCCTCCTCCGAAGGCAGCGATTGCAGGTTCACTACCTGATCTCTGAAGGGAGTGGTAGGAACCTTGGGCACATATCCAGGCCGTTGTCTCAGGATAAAGTGAGTGTCACCAGGCCTGAATTCCAGGCACGATTCGTCAACCGAATATGCATGCAGGTCCCCTACCCTCTTAACCAAGGCCAATGCAACCAGGAGGATGGTTTTAAGGGACAGTACTTTTAACTCCACTGACTGCAAAAGCTTGAAAGGATGACCCTGGAGTAGGGGTGTAACGATACGCTCAGGTCACGATGCAGTACGTTTCTCGATGCGGAGTTCACGATACGATACGTATCACGATATTTTGAACAAAATGAAACTGAAATTCAAACAAGATTTATTAAAAAAACATTAACAAATTTCAATAAGTTTCTTTGTTGTACATACAAGATCACATTTCAATAAAATAAATAAATATAAAATTTTAATAAAAACCTTCTGTATTCAAATTAACAGTTCAATAGGGCTGTCTGTCACTGACATTTTTTTTTAAATTTAACATGAACTTAGAATTATGAATAGGGGCAGTTCACATATCGCGTCTAAAAATGCGTGGAAGGCGCGGCCGCACCGCTTCTCCTTCTTTCCAAAGTGCTTGCACTCCCGTGGCATCGGTCGTTGCTATGCAACCATGAACTGAGCTCTCCAAGAGGATCAGGATGTTTCTGCAAAGGATAAATGATTTCTAGCCCTTGCATTAGTTTTACTACGAGATATATTGATGGAGATAAGATATAAAAACCACCATGTACAGCTATGATCAGCTGTTCGGCTGAGCTTTTGATGTTTTGTTATGGAAAGGCCATAGCTGTGTAACGAAATGTAGCGGTTATTAATCAATTTATGGATGAAATATGAATATAATAATTCATAAGGTTATGAATAAATTATGATTCATATATCGACCCAACAGGGAATTAAACTTATATTGTGAATCAATTACAACGAATTGTAATCAATTACATATAGTTCTGGTTTAATAATTATTTAGAGAAACTGTTCGTTTGTCCAGCAAACTAAGTCCCTCACAGAATATTATAAACAGAGTTATTCTCTGGCCGTGAAAATAACTTTATAGTTTTATAACATAAAGCGATCGAAAAGCGTTAAAGTGACTTGGTTTTCAGCTGAAAGAACAAACAGAACAATCGAGCATGAATAACGTTTTAATATATGCAAACTACGAATACAGAGGTTATACATCTAAATATATATACAAGAAAATACACACCTATGTACAAGAATAGAAGTAGAGAAGGAAAGAGAGAAGGCAAGTAGCAAACTCACAACCAGTCCTAAGCCAGCACGGAAATCAGTTTCATCATCTAAGATTGAGAAACAGCAGTATACTTGCATTGGTTGCGTGTGTCGAATTTCAGGTTAGCGCTGGTGCAGTTCGTTGGCTTCCTCCGTTCAGCGGGAAGGTTTGAACTGAGGACGAGAGTGAGTTTCGCTGGAAGATGGGGATCCCGAAGCTGAGCGCGATGACAGCGTGTGGTCACCGGAGAGGTCTGGGAAAAACGTGCACGAGATGCTCGTGAGACAATCGGGAGAGAACACACAAGAAATTGTGCGTCTTTGCTTTTATGACAGATAAGCCGACACACCTCCTTGAGGTGGGGTAGCCAATAACATGGGTGCAAAGTTGGCGGGAAAGCTTTCCCATTGTTTGGCCTCACGACTTAATCCAATGATTTATGACTACCAGATCAGATCTCCAAAAGGAGTGTGTTCTTCACAGTATCATTAAACACATAGAAAAATGCATTTGTCCGTTTGGTGACATGTCTCAATGAATAGCTCGAGTCCGGAGCTTTGAAACGAGATCAAACTCGATAGGTCAGAAAGGCATAGGAGAGACGTTATGGTTTACAGACAAAATTATATCATTAAAATGCACACTAGCACAAATACACTCATTTAAACACTAGGAAACATGCATAGGCCCTAAAATATATGAAATATATATTTCAGCATAGCGGTAGTATATATATATATATATATATATATATATATATATATATATATACAGTTAAAAGTGTATGTTTGTGTGTTTCTGTATGTGTGTCTGTGTGTGTGTTTTTTGTGTGTGCCAGTGTGTGTGGGTGCTGGAATGTGGATCTGGCCCGTAGTCCACATGAGGGGCCCCTTTGATGTCCTAAGAGCAAGGAAATTGGGCCTGCTGTGTTACCTCGGAGGGCCACAAAGGTGTCAAGTGGGCTCATCTTTAGTAGACAGTTCGTAGCCGATTTAGTGATTAAGAAACAAAGTTCATTAGGTTAAAAGCGTTCTGAAGACTCCAAAGTTTATTGATTATCCTGATACGTGTGCATACGCTACAGCTGATCGGTTGATTCTTGTCACACGACCTGCGGTGCGCTTGCGGCATTCTGAGAAGTTGAGAATTGCATGCGATTTCGGTTTCATATCGCATATCGTTACAGCCCTACCCTGGAGAGATGTAAGTACCAGGGACAGATCCCAAGAAGGTATAGAAGGATTGTGAGGTGGATTCAGTCTCCTTGCCCCTCTCAGGAACCTGACAATCAGGTCATGCTTCCCCAACTACTTACCATCGACTTTATTGTGATGTGCGGCAACATACAACATCCAAGCCCTCTTGCAGGAAGGAAAGCACTGACCTGACTGAGCATGATCAACTGACTGGTGTACAAACCCAATTCCAAAAATGTCAGGACACTGTACAAATTGTGAATAAAAACAGAATGCAATGATGTGGAAGTTTCAAATTTCAATATTTTATTCAGAATACAACATAGATGACATGTCAAATGTTTAAACTGAGAAAATGTATAATTTTAAGGGAAAAATAAGTTGATTTTTAATTTCATGGCATTAACACATCTCAAAAAAGTTGGGACAAGGCCATGTTTATGACTGTGTGGCATCCCCTCTTCTTTTTATAACTGTCTACAAACATCTGGAGACTGAGGAGACAAGTTGCTCAAGTTTAGGAATAGGAATGTTGTCCCATTCTTGTCTAATACAGGCTTCTAATTTCTCAACTGTCTTAGGTCTTCTTTGTCGCATCTTCCTCTTTATGATGCACCAAATGTTTTCTATGGGTGAAAGATCTGGACTGCAGGCTGTAATTGATGCAGTATGTGGTCTGGCATTGTCATGTTGGAAAATGCAAGGTCTTCCCTGAAAGATTCTGGATGGGAGCATATGTTGTTCTAGAACTTGGATATACCTTTCAGCATTGATGATGCCCTTCCAGATGTGTAAGCTGCCCATGCCACACGCACTCATGCAACCCCATACCATCAGAGATCCAGTTTTCCACTTTGCCACAGTCCATTTTAAATGAGCCTTGGCCCAGAGAAAATGCCTGCACTTCTGGATCATGTTTAGATATGGCTTCTTTTTTGACCTATAGAGTTTTAGCCGGCAACGGCGAATGGCACGGTGGATTGTGTTCACTGACAATGTTTTCTGGAAGTATTCCTGAGCCCATGTTGTGATTACAATAGCATTCCTGTATGTGATGCAGTACCGTCTAAGGGCCCGAAGATCACAGCATCCAGTATGGTTTTCCGGCCTTGACCCTTATGCACAAAAATTGTTCCAGATTCTCTGAATCTTTGGATGATATTATGCACTGTAGATGATGATAACTTCAAACTCTTTGCAATTTTTCTCTGAGAAACTCCTTTCTGATATTGCTCCACTATTTTTAATCACAGCATTGGGGGAGTTGGTGATCCTCTGCCCATCTTGACTTCTGAGAGACACTGCCACTCTGAGAGGCTCTTTTTTTATACCCAATCATGTTGCCAATTGACCTAATAAATTGCAAATTGGTCCTCCAGCTGTTCCTTATATGTACATTTAACTTTTCCAGCCTCTTATTGCTACCTGTCCCAACTTTTTTGGAATGTGTAGCTCTCATGAAATACAAAATGAGCCAATATTTGGCATTACATTTCAAAATGTCTCACTTCCAACACTTGATATGTTATCTATATTCTATTGTGAATTAAATATAAGTTTATGAGATTTGTAAATTATTGCATTCTTTTTTTTGTACAGTGTCCCAACTTTTTTGGAATCGGGTTTGTAGATCACTTAGAACCTCCGTGTCCCATCCAGGGACCAGACATGAAGTTTCCAGAAGTCCGGAATGGGTACCACAGGGTGCCCCGTCTCTGAGTCAGAAGGTCCTTCCTCAGAGGAATGGGCCAAGGAGGAGCTGTCACGAGGAGCATCAGCTCTGGAAACCAGGTCAGAGTGGGCCAATACGGAGCCACTAGCAAGACCTGCTAACTGGGGAAATGCATATTTGTGCAGGCCCCGGGGCCAGCTGTGTGCAAGTGCATCCGTGCTGAGAGTGCCTTCGGTTAGGGAATAGAAAAACTGGCAATGGGCTGTGTCCAGAGAGGCAAACAGATCTATCTGTGCGGCTCAGAAACGTTGCCAAATTAGCTTGACCACCTGGGGATGGAGTCTCCATTCGCTTGGAAGTGGAGGCTGCCGTGAGAGCTTGTCGGCTGCACGGTTGAGCACGCCTGGGATGTGAATGACACGAAGTGACCTCAGATGCTTCTGACTCCATAGCAAGAGATGGTGGGTGAGTTGCGAAATGCAACGAGAGCGTAGACCACCCTGATGGTTGATGTACGCAGTGGTCGCAGAGCTGTCCGAGCGGACCACTACGTGCTTGTCTGACCGCAGCTCCTTGAAGCAGCCCAGTGCAAGATGTACTGCTAGCAACTTGAGGCAATTGATATGTTAATGCAGTTGAGGCCCCGTCCACAGACCTGATGTTACATGCCCAATGTACGTGGCTCCCCACCCGGTGGCGAAGGCATCTGTGGAGACCACAGCATGCCTGGACACTTGTTCCAGGGGAACTCCAGCCCACAGGAATGAAGGGTCCGACCACTGAGTGAGGGTGAGATCGCAGTTCAGTGTTACGGGAACACGGAATGTACCGCGTTGCCACGCCCATCTCGGGACCCAGCCGTGAAGCCAGTGCTGAATCGGCCTCATATAAAGCAATCTGAGCGGTGTGACTGCGGCTATTGATGCCATATGCCTCTGAAAAATTTTCAATTTTTCTGTGTTCGCACAACTGCTCATGCGAGCTGGGCAGCAGGGATTAAATCTTTAACAATGTCTGGAATAAGAAATTCAGAGCTTCCGTTCGCTCTGCAGGACGACGACGGCCATGGTGAGTGCGTCGGATGTCTGGGCAGGCCCCACGCTGACGCCACGCTCACCGAGACTTCATGCCCGCACTGCGAGTGCATGAGTCTCGCTTCTCTCTGCGCTCGGATCGCTTTCTTCTCTGAAAGCGCTTCCGCCTCCCGCGCCTTCCCGTCTTCTTCCTCCCACGAGCCGGCAAGGAAAAGACAGCGAGGCAGAGGAGTTCAGCGCTCGGAGATGGGAGAGCTTACGCCGGTCCAGCGCCCGCCGACCTCTCCCTCTTCTGTGAGAGAGCCGTCCCCCGTCCTCTTCGCACGCCCGGAGCAGCTCCCTGGACAAGTCTGGAATCGACGCGCCGGCCTTCCGTGACCTCCGCAGCGCCACCAACCTGAACCTGCGCGCCACGAAGACCACGGTCCAGGCCATAGGCAAGTCCATGGTCAACCTGGTTGTGTTGGAGCGCCATCTCTGGCTTAACCTCACAGAGATCAAAAACGCAGACAAGATGGCTTTCTTGGATGCCCCTGTCTCGCCCTCAGGTCTCTTCGGGTTAGCTGTGGAGGGGTTCACCAGGCGCTTCTCGGCCGCGCAGAAATCGTCCCAGGCAATGCGACATTTCTTGCCGAAGCATTCCAGCTTTTCTTCTGCTGCATGTCGGTCCTTCCGCATCACAGACAGCGCCACCCAAGGAGCAGCGCCTATGGGCCCGCCCAGCGAAACGCTCCACGCTCCCGAGACGCCAGGGTCCCTGCCCTAAGATAGTGCTGGACCCAACGCCTCCGGCGTCTTCCTGATCACGCAGGAAGAAAGAGGATGGGGTTAGGTCTCGCCACGGCCGGACCGCCCCAAAAGCTCTCTCGCTTACATTCCCTACCACCTCGCTTAGCTCCGGGTGCTGGAATTCATCAGGTTATGTCCCCTGGGCCCACAATGACTGCGCCCACACAAACCGCCATTCTAATGGCGAACCCAATATTTTTACATTACCAAAAATAGAGCAAATTTCCTCATCCTATAACGACGGTGCACCAAACGCTATTCAACCCCTGGCCACACGTGTCGAGTCCTGGCAAGCCATCCCCGGAGTGTCACAGTGGGTCATCGGGACCATATCCAACGGCTACTCCCTACAGTTCGCAGGCCACCGCGGTCAAAACGGACGACGCTCATGTCCTCCACGCAGAAGTGACGTCTCTGCTACAGAAGGGAGCCATAGAAATCGTTCCCCCTGCAGAGAGCGAGTCGGGCTTCTACAGCTGCTACTTTGTTGTCCCCAAGAAAGATGGCGGTCTCAGACCCATCTTAGACTTAAGACTTCTGAACCTCTCCCTCATGAGACGGAAGTTCAGAATGTTGACATTGAAGCAGATCCTTGCGCAAATCCGCCCCGGGAACTGGTTCTTCTCACTGGACCTGAAGGATGCGTACTTCCACATCCAAATAGCCCCTCGCCACAGGCCTTTCTTGAGATTCGCCTTCGAGGGTGTGGCTTATCAATACAAGGTCCTGCCCTTCGGGCTGTCTTTAGCTCCCCGCACGTTTACCAAGTGCATGGACTCGACGCTTCTCCCTCTAAGGAAGATGGGGATCCGAGTTTTGAATTACCTCGACGACTGGCTCGTACTGGCCCAGTCTCGTACCGAGCTAGAATACCACAGATCTGTGTTCCTCAGCCACCTTCAGTGCCTGGTACTCAGGGTCAATTTTGCCAAGAGCTCACTGCTCCCCAGCCAGCGTATCACGTTCCTGGGCGCAGTCTTCGACTCAGTCCGCATGAGGGCTGTAGTCTCTCCAGAGCGTGCTCTGATGATTCAGAAGCTCTCGGCATCAGACAGGAATAATGCCCGTTACCCTCTGAAGACTTTCCAGAGGATGTTAGGGCTGATGGCTTCCGCCTCCCCAGTACTGCAACTCGGCCTCCTACGTATGCGGCCTCTGCAACACTGGCTGAAACTCAGGGTTCCAATACATGCTTGGCGGCACGGCTGCTTCCTTATCAGGGTCAATCAGGCCTGCGTTACAGCCCTGAGACCTTGGACGAACCCCAGCTGGTTCAAGCATGGAGTCCTCCTTCAGGCGGTAACAAGAAGGAAGGTGCTTTCGACGGACGCCTCCAACACGGGTTGGGGCGCCGTTTTTGAGGGCAGACCAGCCTTCGGCTCGTGGACTCACGAGCAGAGCCATCTTCACATCAACTGCCTCGAGATGCTGGCAGTAGAGCATGCCCTGAACTCTTTTCAGGCGTTCCTGGAAGGACACCACATCCTAGTCCAGTCGGACAGCATGACGGTCGTGTCGTATATAAACCACCAAGGAGGCCTTTCGTCCAGCCGCCTTTGCACCCTGGCAAAGCGCCTCCTCGAATGGGCAACGCCCAGGTTGCAGTCACTCAAAGCGACACACATTCCTGGCAAGTCGAACCTTGGGGCAGACATGCTATCGCGGAGCAACGTCCCCTCAGATGAGTGGATGCTCCACCCTCAAACGGTACGAAAGATTTGGGAGATCTTCGGGAAGGCAGAGGTCGACCTCTTCGCCTCAGAAGACAACTCTCACTGCCCAACCTTCTTTTCAAAACAGACGGATGCCCTGGCCCAGACCTGGCCCAGGCTCCTCCTTTCTGCTTTTCCCCCGATCGCAATGATCCCTTGCGTGATCAGACGAATCAGGGAGGACAAACACAGAGTCCTGCTGGTGGCCCCACTCTGGAGGACCCGAACCTGGTCCTCAGAGCTGTTCAGGCTCTCCACGAGAGACCCATGGCCTATCCCCCTGAGAAGAGACCTCCTCTCTCAGGCGAACGGGACAGTCTGGCACCCCCAGCCCCAGCTGTGGGCTCTGCACCTATGGTCCTTCAATGGGAGCCGCTAAGCCTCCCCGGGAACATTTTACATACCATTTCTCAGGCTAGAGCTCCATCCACCAGGCGTCTCTACGCCCAGAAATGGTCTGTCTTTGTTGACTGGTGCTCGACGCACAGCGTCGACCCTGTGGAGATTGACGTATCCCAGATACTGTCTTTCCTCCAAGAGCGGCTGGATAGCGGTCTCACCCCTTCCACGCTCAAAGTCTATGTTGCAGCCATTGGAGCGTTTCACGCACCTATCGCTGGCCAGATGGCGGTTAGAAACGGCCTCGTTGTCCGTTTCCTAAGAGGCGCTAGGCGGCTTAATCCCCATAGACCACTTACCGTTCCCTCTTGGGACCTTTCCACTGTCCTTGCAGCCCTCAAGGGTCCGCCCTTCGAGCCACTGCAGTCAGCTGACCTTCGGCCCTTAACGCTTAAAACCGCTCTGCTACTTGCGCTAGCATCGGTTAAGTGCATCGGCGACCTGCAGGCCCTCTCTGTGAGCCCTGCATGCCTTGAGTTCGGGCCCAACGACTCCAAAGTCGTTCTAAAACCCAGACATGGTTATGTCCCCAAGGTGCTCTCGACCCCGTTCAGAGCCCAGGTTATTTCCCTCTCAGCGCTACCTCCTTCCACGGACGAGCGAGAGGTGCATTTACTCTGCCCCGTCAGGGCATTGAGAATCTATACTGAGCGGTCTCAGCCATTTAGGTAGTCAGACCAGCTCTTCATCTGCTTTGGCGGCCGCACCAAAGGTTCTCCGGTCTCAAAGCAACGTCTCTCGC
Organism: Chanodichthys erythropterus; assembly: GCF_024489055.1. Taxonomy (NCBI): domain Eukaryota; kingdom Metazoa; phylum Chordata; class Actinopteri; order Cypriniformes; family Xenocyprididae; genus Chanodichthys; species Chanodichthys erythropterus. The sequence goes on along the minus strand of NC_090225.1, from coordinate 29,320,568 downwards.
GTTGGATAGTCGACGCAATTGCTCTATGCTACTCCTCTATGGGCCTGGACTGCCCCATTAGAGTAAGAGCCCACTCCACTAGAGGCATGGCCTCATCCTGGGCATGGTCTAGTGGCGTTTCTCTCAAAGACATCTGTGAGGCAGCCGGCTGGTCCTCGCCGTCCACTTTTGTCAGATTTTATAACTTGGACATCCTGACCTTACATGCTCGGGTCCTCTCAGTGTGAAAAAGACGGCCTCCCTGAGCACTGTCATCACACGCTCTCAGGGGCCTCCCGGCCCCTGTGTCCAGGGTTCGACAGCTTTCAGCCCTTCGCATATCCTCTGGGCCCCTCGGCGCTCAAGTTATGTTTTGTCGTTCCCTGTCGCAGCACGGCGTGATTGTATTCGTTCCCCATACGCAGTATGAGTGAGAGTATCGAAAGGAAACGTACTCGGTTACGTTTGTAACCTCGGTTCCCTGAGATACGGGAACGAGTACTGCGTATTATGCCGTGCCCCGACACTGCGGCTCAGTATCGTCGCTTCAGTCGAGCTAAAACTGAATCCAACGGCGAAACGCTGGCTTATATAGCCATAAGCCACGGCCGTTTTGGCAGGCTTGTTGGCGCTCTATTTCACCATTGGCTCGCGCGACGATGCCACGCCGTCATTGGCTAAAAGAGTTTCATTCCTTTGAGCCAATAGACGTGCAGTTTTCACTGCGCTATTGTAAAAGGCTTCAGCAAGGAGGAAAAAGTATGCTCCCCATACGCAGTACTCGTTCCCGTATCTCAGGGAACCGAGGTTACGTACGTAACCGAGTACGTTCTTTCTCTAACATCTGATCTGTAGGGACCCGTTCGACAGACGTTACCAAATGGCTTTATCAGCCAGAGGCATGATTGAACAAAGCTTCATTTGGTCCAAAAGATCCATTTCCTGACAGGAAAAACCTAGCCTTAACAGAAGTGATGACGTGACTTCTTTTAACAAAGGACTTCTTTGCTCATCAGCAATAAACTAATCATAACCCATCACGTGGGTCTGATCACATTAAATCTATTGATTCTCTCACAAAACCCTCTTGTATTATCGGACGGAACAGGAAAACACCCATCAATGGATTTAAAGACGAATCTGTCCTATCTATACCTCCCTTGTTTGAGCAATCCATTCTGACCCGGTCACTCGTGACTCCGGTCAAAGTTTAAACTATGCTTAAGGACTCAATCTTGAATCTCAAAAGGGACAATTGTCGATTACTTAAAGTATTAACTATATCCAGAATAACATTTGCTATGATGTGATTACTAATATGTTGGAGTCAATGCACTATATGTTTGTATTCCCGTATGCATTTTCTTTCTCTTGTAATCATTGTTTTTAATTAGGTCAGTCTAGTAATATGTGTGTAAAAAGTGTGTCATGTTTGAGCTCTAGATACAGAGTTTATAATTCTCTGCAATTCTGTGTGAATGAAACATTGAAATTCAGTATCAGGAAAATATTAAGAAACTTTATAAAGTTGTTAATAAAACAGGAGAATGTTCTGCAGATATCACACGATGTGATCAATAGACAATAGATGAGGCGTGTCTAATCTCCGTAGCAACGTCTCATTGGAGGATCGCATCTGAAGGATGGAGCCAGAATTGCTCCTTTAAAACTATGCTGTCCGAACAAGCTAATGTCAGAAATATGAAATAAACTCAGAGTCAGAAGCTGGAAGTCAGAAGTCGGTCAGAAATACTTTGACCACGGCTGAAAAGTTGCTTGGGTCATGCTGAAAAGAAGAGGTTGAGAAGATCCTTTATCGGGGCTGATTTTCCATCTAAACAGCCGCCGATTTCAACTACGAGCCACGCCGCTGATCATTCATCAGCCGTCACATTCAGACTCCACAACCCTCTGTGAAATACCTGACCAAAGTCTCCCAAGAAGAGAGCCGCTCAAGCCAGACGCTCAGATCAGAACAGCAACATCCTTCAAAGCTTCCGCGCAACCCACAGGGCTTTCCCGAGAAGACGTCACCTGAAAGACAGCCAATCCAGAACGGGATTCCGCTGTACACGAGTCACGGAACAACCCGACTACCTCAGCTGTCAGAGCAAACGCAGGTACAAGCAAACTTCTCTCTCTCTTGCTGGAAACTGGTGAAACTCCTTTAAACCTAAAGAATCAAGCCAAAGCTCTGCTTTTGTGATTTTCCTCAGGTTATGAGTTAAGTTAGCACTGAACTTGGGACTTTTCATAACTCATCAACTCCGCGAATGTGTGTGCATGTATGTATGTATGTGTGTGTGTGTGTGTGTGTGTGTGTTTAGCCTTAGTTTCCTGTAATCATTAGAAGTAGTCAATAAATCTTGTTTTGATTTTCACATCTACGAGTTTCTTGTGTTGTGTGTCAAATTACTGCCTTAAACGTAAAAGATCAAGTTACCTCTTGCTTATAACATAATAATTACAATAATAACAATAATCATAATAAAATATTGTTACTGTTGGCCGCAGAATAATATTTTATCCAGAATTGGTAAAATACTCTAACCTCAATTTTGGACGAATAATTGATGAAGTGTTAAATATTAATTCTGAATCATTTACAGTGAATCATTTACAGTTGATTCAATTCTTATTCCCTTTAACAATTAAATTGAGCTAATAAATGACCGTAAGGTACATTACAGATCAGTTTTCATTTTCTGAGATCTCACAGAATGAGGTAATAAGAACATTGCGCTCATTAAAAAATTATCATGCCTGTGATATATATGGTTTAAATTATTTTTGAAGACTCATGCTGATAGCCTTGTACCTCTTTTTCAGCATTTAATTAATCTTTGTATCAGGCTTTCGATCTTTCCTACTGACTGGAAAAGAGCACAAATCACCCCAATTTATAAATCTGATGATCCTACTCTTGTTTCAAATTATAGACCTATAGCAATACTCCCAGCAATGTCGAAGTTACTTGAAAAAACCTTACATAACCAGTTAATTTCTTATTTAGAAATTAATAACTGGCTTAGTGACTGTCAACACGGTTTCCGCGCTAAGCGATCTACCATGTCTGCATTACTACTCTTTACGGAAAAAATACGTAACGCTCTTAACAAAGGTCACATCACTGGAGCTGTTTTTATTGACTTTCGTAAAGCCTTCGACACAGTGAACCATCAGATTTTGCTTAACAAACTTTATTCATTTAATTTGTTCTCATCTGTGATAGAAATGCTTTATTCTTTTTTGACAAACAGGTCGCAAGTTGTTAAAATTAATCATGTAACATCTTAATCTTTAGTCTGTGAAATTGGTGTTTCCTCAAGGCAGTATTCTTGGACCTTTACTTTTTCTTTTATATATTAATGATCTCCATTAAGTGTGTAAATACTCAGAATGCTTACTGTATGCTGATGATACTGTGATTTTTTTCTCTGACTCCAATCCTGATGTCATAAATTCTAAATTAACATTTGATCTTCAGTGCTTACATGATTGGTTGAAAAAGAACCATCTGACCATCAATGTAAAAAAAAAATGTAATGTATGTATTTTCATTCAACTAGAAAAAGTCTTTCTTATGTTGATTCTATTACTTTTGCAAATCAAGATCTTGTCATTACAAAGACTTATAAATATCTTGGTGTGTTACTTGATACACATCTTACATACCAGGATCATATTTCTAATTTAACAAAAAAATTTAATCAGAAACTTTATTTGTATAATAAGATTAGATCATATCTTTCTTTTTCTGTTTCTGAAGTTTATCTGCATGCAATTGTGCTTTCAACAATGTCTTACTGTCTTCCAATCTGGTCTCTTACCACTAAGGAAATTACTGAACCAATAGCACGATTATATAATCGAGCTCTTAAGATCCACAGTAATCTTCCAAAATGGTCCCATCATTGCATTGCACTTAAACGCTCAAATGCTTTGACTTTTCAGAATTATATAAATAGTCATGCTATTACATTTTATTTTCAAATTAAAAATGTCACTTCACCAGCACTTGCTGCACTTCATCCGTTAAATAATATTAGACCAGTACGTTGCACAAGGTCAGTTTCTCAGGCACTTATACCAGTTCCCCTATATAAAAACAACTATGGTCAGAAATCCTTTTTTTATACATATACCAAAATTTGGAATGATATTCCACATCATATAAGAAAAATACCATCTATCACACGTTTCAAAAAGGCATACAAACTGTTTCTTTTAAACAGTTACACTTGTACTCATTGACTGTTTATTTATTGTCCTATCTTTGTTTGTATTGTTTAGTTGTTTGTAATTGTCTATTTAGCCTGTGCTAATGTTTTGTATAAGTGTTTATGACCTTGTGTTGTAAATTATGTTTTATCTGTTATGTTCTGCAGAACAGGAACCTGCTGGAAACCAGTTTTTAAACTGAGTCAGGCCCATTTAAATTGTACCTTAATGTTACATTTTAACCTTTCCTGTATAATAAATTAAATGAATGAATCTATCACTTGACAGGCAGTTTAGTCGCTTTATTAGAAAGTTTCTCTGTGCTGTGTGTGAAAGAAAATAAAAGTTGTCTTAAAGGGGTGGTTCAATGCGATTTCACTTTTTTAGCTTTAGTTAAAAAACTTACACACTAAACTTTAGTTAGTGTGTAATGTTGCTGCTTGAGCATAAACAGTATCTGCAAAGTTACAGCACTGAAAGTTCAATGCAAATGGAGATATTGTCTTTTAAAGTTATGGCAGTGTAAGAGGGGCTGTAGACCATATGAGAAAACTCCAGTCTCTTTCGGATAGGTTCGTCGAAATAATGCAGGCATACACTTTATGTGGAACTTTACTGACTTTTATTTGTCAGAATTCAAGCATGAAATCAACTCACAGCTTGCGTCACACACATTTCTACCTCTACACATCTACCGTGTATTTTAAGTCTCACATGACAACCACTGTGCATGTCATCACGCCAATCCACTGCACATTACATCACATACATAAACAAACCAGATTATCTCACTTATATAAGAGCTGAAAACATGCTACAAAACAATAAAAAAAATAAATCTCACATTTTTCCCCCTTGGCAAAAGAAATGTCCTCATTTCAAATATACCAAAAACAAATAAATCTCTTATTTTGAAATGTCACTGTTAACATGAGATATAAAAATACCATAACACAATATCAAATGGTTTATAACCATTGTACAAAAATAGATGTTTTTATTAACTTGTGTTGTCTTTTTTTTTTGTTTTCTCTTTAAATCCTCCTCACTATGACAGATCTTTGGGCAGAATAAAAAAGAATTTACATAAAGTGTAAGAATTTACTTTTTTTTTTTTACATTGTAACACAGTAAAACTGCAAAACAATAACAAAAGTACAATTTATACCCAATTTTTTTCAACCAGAAAACTTTCTAGGCCTTTTAATAACACGCCCTGAATGAGTGACCACACATTTGGATGCATGTTCCCCACCTACTGAGGAGGTATGTTCAAACAATTGAGGTGGCTGCCGCACAGCATAAGGAAGTAGCACTATGCGACCCGAAGGCTTACGTACAGAAGAGAACAGAAGAGAGTACAGGAGCCTAATTTTCACCAACCCACGGCCCTCCTGATGACAAAGGAAGAGACCCAGATAAAGCTGTGTATAGTGGTCTCAGCCCCTGAACCCTTTTGTCCTTATCTTGACCAGCACATGAGTAAGCAAGTCTGGTCTGTCCACTTGGACCTGTAGGGCTTCAAACGTTCACAGTGAACTATCTTGGGTTCTGCCTTTACATTTCTCAAATTCAACACATTGTAAATAATACCAGCCATGTCCACCCACCCGATATGGTCCTGTCCATTTTGGCTCAAGTTTCTTTCTTTGTGTAGTTGGATCATTCATCCACACCAGGCCACCCACTTTAAAGGGTCTGAATTTCTCATACCTATTAAAGTAGTACTCATGCTTAAGTCTTTGATCTGTACTAGTGTTAAGCACTTCTTGAAACACAGTTTCCATACAATTGACTAGAGCTGAACCATAAGTCTGCAGAGTGTCCATGGCTCCATCTGATGGAGAATCAAGGTATATGTGTGCCAGTAAACGAGGTTCACGACCATGGGCCAAGAAAAGTGGCAAGTACCCAGTGCTAGAATGAGGTGTAGCATTAAAGGACAGTACAACTACAGATACGTACTGGTCCCATTTGCCACCACTATGAATGAGAACCTTTGCCAACTGATCCTTCAATGTTCTGTTGAACCATTCTACCATTCCATTACCATGAGGTACTTATTGATGTTTAACCTCTTACAGATGTCCTGCAAAATCTCTGACTCATACTGACGTCCCTGATCAGAGAACAATTCCTCTGGAAACATGTTCAGGTATGTACTGTTCACACAACAACCATGCCATTGTACTGGCTGTTTGGTCCAACATAGGATATGCATTGACATATTTAGTAAAGTGATCTTGCACGACCAACACATACCTATTACCACTGGACATGACAGGCAGTTCTGTGATATCAGTACACACAAACTGAAAAGGTCGCACAGCACTAATAGACTGGAGAGGTGCCCTTCTCTGAGGAACAGGCTTTTTCCGAGATTCACAAGCTTCACATGACTCACAATGCTGTTCAATGGCACTCTGAGCTCTCTTCAATGTAGTGTCCAGAACAGGGATCACCATGCAAATAATGTAACATATCCTGAATGAGAACATCAGGAATGACCACCTGATAAGTTTGGGGTTTACCTGGAGCACTACAGGTTGTACGACACAAAACTCCACCCTTCAACACAATGCGGGGAACCTGCCACCAAAATTGTCTCAATCTCCCCTTTACTTGTCTATAAAGTTAGGACTCTTTTGATTTTCAACCCAACAGTAGGAGCATGAGAGCAAAGCATCTGTTTTCTGATAGTATACAATGTCCTTTCCCTCATCACCCAAAGAGGTACACAGCATCTGCAGAGTAGACTCAGAAAAACCCTAATCGATTTCACATTCGGTCAGACAAATCTGTGATTCCACCTTAGGCTGACATTCTGTACCATTGCCACCAACAAAAACAGCAGTCTGAGAAGTGAGAGGCAAGATATCTGTTTGAATGGATACGGTCTGTGTGAGAGGCGTCAGAGTCATAGATGAATCTACAGGAATTCAAGACATGACATCCGCATTAGTATGTCTCTTGCCATCTTTGTGAAGGATCACCCATTCATATGGATCAAACTCCATAGCCCACCGACCTCTATGTCCTGTGGGATCAACATTAAAGTTCAATTTTCTCAGGCCAACAAGAGGTTTGTGATCAGTGACGATTGTAAAAGGGCAGTTAATCAAGTAGTGACGAAAAAAGGTCTGAATGACCAAACTATTGCCCACAGTTCTTTGTTGTAAGTGGACCATTTATGTTCAGTTGCAGTAAGTATATGACTTGCGTATGCAACAACTTGAATTTAAGACAGGACAGAGCCAATAGCTGTATTAGACGCATCTGTACTTAATGTAAACGGCTAATCAAATTGAGGGAATGCCACGACAAGCGGAGATGTCAGAGCGTCTTTTAGTTGCTGAAAGGCTGCTGAACACTCAGAGGTCCATTCAAAATGAACGTTTTTGTGAGTTAGTCTGTGTAGAGTTTGAGCCTTAACTCTCTGGAGTCGGGAAACGCGCCGGCGCGTTTTGCAGGATTTTTTTCACATTGCAGCAAAACGGACTTCAAATACTCTGTCATTTTTTGTCATAGAGACATAAGTAATATATCAATTGAAACTATAGAATATCTTCTTTTATTTGTGTACACTCAGAGTAAAAACAAAATGTTGTGCTTTTTGCTAAATAAAGAAAACTAACATGATGCGTGATCTCTCGTCTCCCTCTGAACGAAGTCCCATCTGATAGTTCTCAGAAAATGAACTGTAACTTAATGAATCCTAATCACAGAAAAATGACACTTATGTCTAAAGAAACGAAAACAAAAATTATTTGTTTATGTAATCTGTATAAAAAGAGACACATGTCAGAAGTCTGTGATTCAGCTCATTATCCGCTAATGTGGCCACGCGCACAGAGCCAGCGCTATTCTGAGGCATATTCTGAGGTAAATTCTGAGGCAATACATGTATACATCATCTCAATCGTGTATTTATTGTCTTGAAAAATGTTTATCTGTATGTTAAAGCCATGGTTAGCAACCCCTGGAAGACATGCCGTTAGTTCCTGAATGTCCTGTTCTTCTTTATATGAATTTGTGGACTAAATGTGCACAGAGCGCCCTTCGGCTGCAAGTATGAATTGAAAACACAGTATCCAGCACTCACAGTGATGACAATAAATACTGAATAAATATTACTCCTCTGTATAGAAAATTGACATAAACATATGAGAATCCATCAATATTTCTCCAAATGTGCTTGCTTTTAGCTAAAAGCCTATATGAAATACCATAGAGGTAACATAATTGTTCAGACACTTTGCATCATATAAATACATTATATTTTAAAGTATATAATAGAAAACCATTAATTTCTAATAATTTGTCACAGTATTGCTGTTTTTTTTTTTTTTTTTTTGTATGTTTGATGTATGATGAGCTTGAGACATGATATATGATGAGCTTGAGACATGATTTCACAGCCTACCTGACTGAAAGGCCTCATTATTTATGCAGGTCATTAGAGGTTCTTTTGTCTTCTCAGGTGTAAATGACCCATTATTCATGATGATTCACACCTCCACGCATACTGTGTTTCTTGACAAAAAGTGTCTTATAAAAACTAAATCAATGTATTGTTTCATATGAAGGAGTAAGCAGGATAATTTTTACTTCATTCTGAAGCAAAAACTTTAGTCTACAATCTCCAATACCCAGAAGTCTTGTGAACACAGATTTAATATATTTTTTGGCCATATTTCAATGACTTAAGTTTTTTGTTTTTTCAATAACCACGCATAAACGTTATTCTTTCAAAAACACAAATATGTACATACATGTTCCTCACATATTATGGTAGCCTAGTTTGTGCTGAATACAGTGTAATGACACTTGTGTGAACAAATGAAAAAAGCACAAATGTCAGGGCATTGCCAAAACTTCTCCAGGCCACAAATCAGCCTCAGACTCCAGAGGGTTAATGGCATAGTCTCGAAACAAAACGGCTATAATAGCTACAAAAGCCCAAAATTGCTCACACCTCAGTAGCTGATTTTGGAGTTGGCCAATCTTGTACCTTCTCGCTATGAACTGGATCAAGGGACAGCCCATTCTTTGAGACAACATGACCCATGTACGTTACAGAAGCCTTGCAAAAATGACACTTCGCAGGGTTAAGCTTGAGACCTGCTTCCCTGAACCTGATCAAAACATCTGTGAGGTTTTTCATGTGATGCGCAAAATCTTTACCCATACAAATGATGTCATCCAAATAAATGACACACTTTGTCCAATGCAACCCTCTAAGGACTAACTCCATTAGACTTTGAAACATGGGCGGACTATTTTTAAGGCCCATAGGCATCACTTTGAAATGATAAAGGCCATCCCCTGTGGTAAAGGCCATCTTTTTCTGTCATTTGGATCTAATTCTACCTGCCAATAACCCGAAGACATGTCCAGTAGAAAAATACTGAGACCCTGATAAAGCATCAAGACTATCGTCTATTCGAGGTAGCGGGTGTGCATCAGTAATGGTTACAGAATTCATTTTGCGATAGTCAATGCAAAATCTGTAGGTATTGTCTTTCTTTCTCACCATTACTACTGGACTTGACCAAGAACTATCACTATCCTCTAGTATATCTTGTGCTTTGAGTTTTTCTACCTGACAGTGAATTTCTGCCTTGAGAGCAGGAGAAGTCCTGTATGCTCGCTGGGAAATGGGAGTGTCATCTATGGTTCTGATTTTGTGGGTAACCAAGCTGGTTCTACCGTAGTCATAGATTAGCAAATCTCTCAGACTCTTTTACTGTGTCACAGATAGCTCAGTATTTGAGACATCTGACAGTACAGGGGACTTGGGCATTGACACCAGACTTGACACAAACACATGTTGAGCATTTACATGGTTCACACTTTTCTCAATTATCACAAAACCATCCTGATTGCTCTCAGAAATGGAATGGAAAGTACCAATTGGAGTACCACAGTGTAGGGCAATGTCATCTGCTGAGGGATTGACCACCTTCACATAAATTGAACCCTTATTTGCTTTTGTCACAGTCCATGCAAATCCTATCTTGGAGTCTTCATGATAGTAGGGCTCAAAAAAACCTGTGTAGCCATTTGGCTGCAAACCTGTGTGGGGTGATGCAAGTTTTGCAGTGATTACAGCCTCTGACAGAGCAGGAACAACCATAGTGGTACACACTGTCACATCCACAAGTTTAAGGGAATGCTGATCCACACCCACAAAGGATATTGAGTCCTCATCTAGCTGAAAAGACATGTTCTGCATGTTAGTCACAATTTTGTGCATAGACAAAAAGTCCCAACCAAGTACAAGTGCTTTTGAGCAATTTCTGATCACTTGAAATGAATGTGACACTGTATGCTTTCCCAGAGTGACATTAGCTGACAATATACCCACTGAATCTAAAGTGTCACCAGAAATGGATGTCAGAGGTATAAACTGTTTCACCAAGAGTCTTTGACGCAAAGTGACCTGTCGCCCCGATCACTGTCCAAACAAGAAGCACGATCCTGCGAGTCCCGAGCTGTCCATGTTCCAGTGACATCCTAGGACTTTGATCACGATAGCCATCATGTCTTTGTGCTTTGTAATAGTCCCTATCGCCACTCATGTCTCTGTATGATGGTCTACTTCGCTCATAGAAAGAGTCACAGTCAGTATATGAATGTCTGTCATACCTGCAACGTTCTGATGTGCGCCCATGTGAATCATCCGGGGTAAGACTGTGACGCTGTCAATCCAGTAAAGAAGTGTGTCTGTTGGCATACCTCTGTCTGTTGACCTCAAACTGAAGTTGATTCTTTGCATTAGCCTTGTATGTGGGAAAAGCTTCATCCACCAAATGGCTAATTTGTGCTGCAAAAACTTGAAGAGCCTCGCCAGGCAGGCGTGTACGTGCAATAACATAACTTTGAAATGTGGACAAATAAACTTGTTTGCCAAAAACAGCTTTCATTTTTCTTTCACTTGTTTATAGTCTTTCTTAATGTCATCAGGCAAACTGTCCCAGTAGTTAAAAGCAGTACTACAAGTTGGTAGAAACTTTGCTAACCTGGCGTTATCAAAATCAGTGCTAGCCTCCACAGTCACTTCAAATCGTCTGCACCAGTCGAGAAAATCTTCTTTCCCGTTGCCCAAAAAGATAGGGGGAATATGTCCATTAAAGCACTGCACTGCATGTTAACTACTCGTGCCAGACAAATCGCGTGCTGAGTCTGCTTCACTCATTAACATTCACAGTTCTGACTCGCAGTATCCCACAATAATAAAATGTCCCAAAAGTCAATTTAATTAAATAAGAATTACCGGTAAAAATTGTAAAGGCTTTATAAAGGTGTTTGTTGTTGAGAAATAAGTCATTTACAAATGCATTATAAATCATTAATAATGCAGTTATAACTTCATGAATAAAAAGGGCGACTTTAATTCAATACCTGCCAAATAGTGAGCTGTTTTCCTGGTTTATTTCATGATGCAGCAAAAATTTACTATCATAATTAGACTGAAGGGTGTTGTATTTCTGGTTTTCTTATTAATATCTCATGACTGCCACTTTTCTTACTATGTTGCTTACAAGAGGTTTTTGTCTTACCCATGATACTCTCCAAAAAGGTCATGATGCCTGTCCACAGCAGTGTATAAAAACAATTGTTTTTTAAAGACAAAATTTCAACTTTATTTTGAAAATAAAACAAAAGATAATAAGCATAACTTGATTAGATATTAATAATGAAAAATTTTATTACAGTAGTAGTTACTTGTGACCCCTAATGTAAGGTGGACACTTGTGAACCATTTATTCATAAGTTATAAACATTAATAACCTATGAAAGGGAACCTTAATGTAAAGTGGAAACCTGTAAACCATTTATTAATGAGTTATGAACATTAGTAACCTGTGAAAGTGAACCTTAATGTTAATGTTCACAACACATGTGAATCATGCATTTATTAATTATTAATGAACACACAGAAGATAGTATTTTTTTCAGAAGAAATATTTTATTTTTGATGAATGTCTCAGTAAACACAACTTTAAATCTTTAAACTTATTTTTCTAACCCTTTAAAAGCCGGTTCTGCTTGACCCTCTTCATCTGAGTCTGATTTGGGCTCGATTTGATACAGCAATATAGAAGCCATTATTTACATTTCCACCTAAGCCCACGTAACCAGTAACAACTAATTGTAAGGGGTGTGGCATTTCCGGATGTTTCAGCAAATCATGATACACTTGGCCAGCTAACCACACTGCGTGTTTCGGAGGGAGTGGTATTAGAACCAGGAAGTCAAACGAGCCGTTCAAATGACAATGGAAACAGAGGTGTAGAATAAAGGTAAAATATATGAAAAATACACTGTTTTCAAAAAAATTAACCATTAAGATATGTTAAACTGTGCCCCAAAAACACAATCAAGCCTAGAAAAAAAAACACTGAACCACCCCTTTAAGCCTTACTTCATTTTCCGTGTTCCGCTCCACTTCCGATCTTGTGCACAGTTCAGCGCGCGACCCTTTCAAAGTCCATGCGCACTATCTAGTAGACACCGCCCCCCCGCCCCTCGCCCCCTCAGGCTGCAGACAGCCCCTATTGGAATTTGTGGATGCGAAATAAAATGGATCGAAAATTGCCTGCTGAATATTGTAAGTTGAATTTTTAAACAGAATGAATATTTTGGAAGTGAAAACTGAAATGTGAATATGAATTGTTCAACAATGAAAATGTGTGTGAAATGTTTTGAATTAAAATATTCACAGCTTAAATAAAATAAATAAATAAATAAATAGTGAACTGAACTTGTCCCCTCCCAAGTTGGCAGATATTTGAATATCCATTACAGGGATCTGAGCAATATTTTATTAACTCTTTCTCTTTTTTTGTGAATCTTCTGGACCAGACCAAATACATTCCAAACCAGAGAAACCAAAAAGGTCATCAGATCAACTTACTGTGCAGTACAGACCTCAGAAGATGCCGTCTTTACAGCTTTTAAATATGTTTGGCAGACAGCTGGCCAAAATGAGTATTGTGACCTCAGTTCCACTTAGCTTTTCATTAGTGGGTTTGCAGGCAATTATGGATGTAAAATTTTCATGCCCATGCAAAGCTGGCTGGAACAGAAATATATCAGCTCTCATCTTCTGCTCTCCGGCTTTCTTTGCTTTGGTTATAATGCTTGTTTTGTTAAGGCCTTTTCAATATAAATGTAGCTGTTGTCAAAAACAAAACAAAAGTGGAGCATCTGAAAGAAAAGACGGCAAAGAAACATCTCAAGAACAGGGCAACACTGGAGCATCTCAAGAAATGGACCGCAAAGAAACATCTCAAGGACATCGCAAGTGCTGTATAAAATGTTGTGTTAAAGCTTTTTTAGTTTGTTGGATTCCAAGTCTTTTGTGGATCTGTATATGTTTAATTGATGGTGATTATATTGCATGTGGATTAACAACCTGGAATGGACGCTATGCCTGTGATAATGAACTGCATCCAAAATGTTTCAATTGGTGCAAACCCACTGAAAGCCCAGAAAAAAATGAGACTGAATGTTACGAAAGAACACGGGAGTTGATATATAAATCAAAGGTAAGCATCATAGGATTTTCACCCAATTTTCCCTTTAATGTGCAAGGTTAAGACTGCATTGTCCTGTTTCACAACTATTTTGATTGCTCTACATACTGAATTTCTTAAAGAAAGCTACAAACAAATGGAGTATGCTTAATGTTTAGAATGTTTTCATTGAATTTCCATGAAGGTAAACATCCAAATTTATAGACTGTGAGCAAAGTTTCAATCTAAAAAAAAGTATCACACTTTTATCAGTGCAGCTAATTAAATTAATTACATTTAAAATAGAAATGTGTGTACATTTATTCTGATCATGAAAGCAGTAATTCATGAAATGCTGATCAAACGATAGAAGAGTGTTATAATTAGCATTTGTCCAGACAAAGTGTTTATGTCTGGATCACGGTGGTGCAGTGATGTTGTACTGTCATAGTAAAGTACACCAGGGGACAGTTGCATGAGCCATTATATTAATACTGTGTCTTAACAACTAGTATGACCAACTAATTAACTAAACTAGCCTTACTTTTCAGTATCAAATCAGACTAATCTTTACATTTTTATGTAACTCACTTTAAAAAAAGTTATTCTTACAGAAAAAAATTGATGACTAATATGTAAGACTAGTCTTAACAGTTTCTTTCTTTCTTTCTTTCTTTCTTTCTTTCTTTCTTTCTTTCTTTCTTTCTTTCTTTCTTTCTTTCTTTCTTTCTTTCTTTCTTTCTTTCTTTCTTTCTTTTTTCTCCAAGATTGCAGGTTATAGTCTGGCTATTATCTTCTGCACCATAGCAATTATTTTGGTGAATCTGGAAACCTCAGCAGAGACAAAGACAAAAGACGTGGCAAGTCAAACAATCTTTCCGAAGACAAACACTGAAACCACAGATGAAGCAGCAGGAATCTTAAGTGAAATCTCAGCAGAGACAAAGGCGAAAGATGAGGCAAGTCATGCAAGCTGTCCAACGACAAACACTGAAAGCGCAGATGAGAGAGTAGGATTCTTAAGTGGAATCTCAGTAGAGACCAAGAAGAAAATCATGGCAAGTCAAAAAACCTTTCAGATGATAAACTTGGAAAGCACAAATGAAACAGCAAGACTCTGAACCTCAGCAGAGACAAAGACGAAAGACGTGGCAAGTCATACAATCCTGTGTCATACAATCATACAATCTTTCCGATGATAAACACTGAAAGTGCATCTGAGGATGAAAGTTTCTTATATGATACAAAACTGCTCTGATGTCAGTGTTTGGATGTAGCTTTTCTTTTGAATGGGACCTGACTTTATGAGGGGATCAGTGGAAAGATTTTCAGTGAATAATAGATAAAATTTAATTCTCTTTCTCACACAAAATATGCTGTCAGAGCACTTGAAATGCAGCACAAGTGTTATTTGGACTATTTTTGTACTGATTGTTTTATTTTTTATTTTTATAATTGACCCATAAAAGAGAAAGATCTTTTGCAAACTGCAGAAAGATGTTAATAATAGAGTTCAGGTTTGTATGTTCCATTCATGTTCTTTTACAAAGATGTTTTTTTTTATTGTGTTAATTTCTATTTGTTTCAGTTAATTGATTGTTGTTTTTAAAGCTGCCGTCTGTAACGTTTTTTGGTTAAAAATTATCCAAAAATCAATTTTTGAGCAAGTACATAACCAGCCAATGTTCAAAACTATCTCCTGACCTTAGCCCGACCTTAGATTCACAATGGTACGCTTGTAATAATGTTTTATAATCTGAGTGACACTGGTAGGAATTTGCGGGAAATATGAGTTTGCTGACATTTGTCTTTGCATTAATACATTATGTCTGTAAACCGAAAGAAGGAGTCCTGGCTAGTAGGCTATATCATTAGTGGATGCTGCTGGTGGCGCATCATTTGTAGCCTCTTCTTACAGCAGCTGAAATGTATTTAAACTTGAGATGGTGGCTTGTAAACCAGAAACTTCAAAACGACAATCATCATGGACAACTGTAGTAAAAAAGATTAGATTAGATTCTTCCGCGCTGAAGAGCCATGCTGAAGCACAACCCACATTAAGATAATTACACAAATAACTGCAATTGCAGGTTTCAAACAGAGATGGTGACAAAGAGGCAAAACTTACAGACTGCAACTTTAACTTTCATTTATGAATATGTATAAAACATCTGTGCTTATCAAATGTTAAAAGATCTTACATGTTTTATTTGTTCATTTGGATATGATACTGTAAAAAACCTTTTACATGATTTTTAAAATTTACTAATTTACAACTTTTCTTGTGTTTGGGTTTGAATGATTTTTTCTGATTTATTTTGGTTGCTAATCTATATCAGCAACAGCAAGACTTTTTATACAAAATCCCCCAGATCAATTATATATTACACCAGTTAGAAATAATCATACGAGTGCTGGCTCATGTGGTGAGCAATGAAGAGGTGGACCAAATCTGCATTAATATTTTTAGATAAAAATTCTCGTCTCTCTGTACTTTTCTGCATTTCACTTCTGTATAATTTGAGTACTATCTTCCTCTTGAAAAAGTTAAAAAGTGTCATGGCAGTACAATGAGTACTGGGGGATCTTGTATGATAAATTGCTGGTGTTGAAACTCATTCCAAGGATAAAAGCACCTGCAGAATGACTAAGTGTAAATAGATTATGTATACTCTCATGATTCTTATGTAACCTCTATGTTAATCTTCTTAAGAAGTTTAGTGTAAAGATCTGCTTTATGGCATTGTGCTGTCATGATGTTTTATAATGTTGTTTGTTTTCTTTTTGTTCAACAAACAAGATCAAAATTAG
The DNA here is from genome assembly GCF_024489055.1 of Chanodichthys erythropterus. Classification (NCBI taxonomy): domain Eukaryota; kingdom Metazoa; phylum Chordata; class Actinopteri; order Cypriniformes; family Xenocyprididae; genus Chanodichthys; species Chanodichthys erythropterus. The sequence continues at coordinate 29,304,036 of NC_090225.1, read as the reverse complement.
TTTGGATGAATGTCCTTGAATTTCTAAACATTTTATTGTTGCTCATTATTCATATTACATTTTTTAAAGATAATCGAATATTAACCATACTCAAGCCTGTACTTTACAGTGATTTTTATCTCTTGGCATCAATAAAACTGCATATAATCTTTGTAACATGCAGTATTGCTTTAATTTTAAACAAAGTAAAGAAAAGCACGGGAGCCTGAACACAATGTCCTTTGAGAAAATGTCTTTCAATCAGAGGCCATAAAAATCCAAAATGGCTCATTGTGTACTAAAAAAGTGCAGTCCAAAGACAAAATGTTTTTGATATATGTTCATAAGCAAGATGTGTGCAGGCTTTTGTGCTTTTAAATGTAACTTTTTTGGGTCCATGCACCAGAAGAATCATATTTCAGTGTTTGAGTGGTTGTTGGCACCATTTGTTTCTCATGTTTAATTTTAAAAAAACATTTGTGCTTGTTGAAGGAAATACCAGCACTTGCAATACAGCGAAAGAATGATAATATTAATTTCAACCCGGTCTCATAGAAAAAAGTATCTGTTGGGCAAAATGTTTTCAAAATAGTACCAATACATACATATCACTGCAGTTTTCAACAGAAATGAACACTAGAGGCAGTAAAACAGCAAGCGCTTTTAATGAAAATGAAATAACCAATCTTTCATTTGAAAGTCATGTTTCTAGTATCTGTAAAACCGCCTTCTTCCATCTAAAAAATATATCTAAATTACGACATATGCTCTCAATGACAAATGCGGAACAGTTGGTTCATGCATTCATGACCTCAAGACTAGATTATTGTAACGCTCTACTGGGTGGTTGTTCTGCTCGGCTTTTAAACAAACTACAGTTGGTTCAAAATGCGGCAGCTAGAGTTCTTACTAGAACCAGAAAGTATGACCATATTAGCCCAGTTCTGTCAACATTACATTGGCTCCCTATTAAACATCGTATAGATTTTAAAATCTTGCTACTTACTTATAAAGCTCTAAATGGTTTAGCTCCCCAGTACCTAAGTGAGCTCTTAATGCATTATAGTCCTTCACGTTTATTGCGATCTCAGAATTCAGGCCAGTTGATAATACCCAGAATATCAAAATCAACTGAAGGCGGCAGATCATTTTCCTATTTAGCACCTAAACTCTGGAACAATCTTCCTAGCATTGTTCGGGAAGCAGACACACTCTGTCAGTTTAAATCTAGACTAAAAACACATCTCTTTGCTCTTGCGTACACATAACACATTATCAATACATTAACATTTTTCAAATCCGTTAAAGGATTGTTACGCTGCAATAATTAGGTCGGCCGGAACCGAGAACATTTCCTATAACACTAGATATACCTGTACATCAGAACAAGAATGGCATCTACGCTAATATCTGTCTCTCTGCTTATCCTGAGGTTTGCCGGGTGCTGGATCCAGGCCGTATCCAGATCAGATGGAGAACCTGCGTCTGGACCTGACTACAACGTAGCCCAGGATCCCCGTATCCGCTTACATATATTTATATATAATCGATTTTTAATCTCTATAATAAAAATGTACAATTCAGATTTTGATCTCCATATACATTTACATATATATATCTTCCAAGGGGTTTTTTCCCTCCTAGGACTTTTTTCCCAGTGCTAGCACGCTGGGTTTTTCTCCTAGGGGGTTTTTTCCACCCCTGGAAGTCAGCCGACATTGGCTTAATGTAGCACCATCTTGTATATGTTACATATTACCACGCTTGTTTGTACAGTTTTAACCACTTCCCTTTTTTTTCTGTGCTTCTAATATGTAAAGCTGCTTTGAAACAATTACCAATTGTAAAAGCGCTATATAAATAAATTTGACTTGACTTGACTTGTTTTCACAGTTATGATCACAGGGTCAGATTATGGATTAATAAAGACTTGTTTTCACGTCTCCTTGCACAATATTATGTTATGATCTCAAAACACGTTTTACTATAGTGCATGATTTGTGAACAAATACATTTTAGACTTTGCATTTGTTAACCCAAAAATGAAATTTCTGTCATTAATTACTTACCCTCATGTTAAAGTGAAAAGGCAAAGGCCTTTATTGTGCTTCCCAAAATAAAACTGTTTAAAATCTCTGTCTACATAGAGCCTCTCTAAAACATAACCCTACAATAAATGAGACTAGAGCCTGTGGACAAAAATAATAATTAAGATATTATGTGCATGACACCCCCTGTAAAGGATAATCAACTAATCACACTATGCACTTTGTACCACCCGTCACCACTGTCCTGACGGACATAATGCCAGAGCCCACTGCAGACAATGAGCCCGAGCCTGCCATGATACAAGAGCCAGAACCGATGCCTGAGCCAACCAATATTCTCTCAATAATGTATTAAAGGAATATTGGTGGAATACGAGGGGATGGTGTGGAGCCTTGTCCCGTCAGGTGAGTACATGCACTGAACTCTGAGGATATGGTGGATAATGACAAGTTAAAGCATGTTTCATCACCCAGCACAGAGATATGGATGTCTGTTTTCCCGCCCTGCCTCCCACTTCCACCTCATCTGCCTGTTCCGAGTCGGCCAAAAGAGCCATTTCGGAGAATTCTGCCTGCCTTATCCACGATCAGCCATTATATAGCTCGGATGCTTCAGGATCAGTGCTGTCAACTTTAAAAATATTCAACACAATTAACACAGCATCCGTTTTGTCCTGTCATCTTTTGGCTAGCATTACAATGGATGATCACACTCTTATTCATGCAAATGCTTTTAAACCATTTAAAGCAGGGGTGGGCAACAGTTGAGGGCCACAGTTACTTTGGCAAAGTAAACGGAGGGCCACACTTTGGACAATTGCAATTAAACATAGTTACATGATTAAATGGAACAAATTAATGCAATGCAAATATGTATAAGGCTACTCTACAGTTACTTTGACAGCCTATTTCAAGGCCTGATACTTATTTTTGCTAGGCCTGTCTGACCTAGGCTACTCTAAGGTTACAATAACTGGATTTACTTTCAAGGATTCATTTCCTACACTACCCTGCATATTGTTCAACTGTCATTCATACCAGCTGTAGCTTTTCAAGATAGAAAACTATTAACAAAACTGCAAATGTATGTGTGCAAGTTACATTAACATACAGACTTCAGGCAATCTGGCTTGGAATTATCAAATTTATTTGAGGCTATATATCAGAGGGAGACCTTCATCACTGAATGAAAAACATATTCAGTTTTCAGTTGTGATTATTATTTTTTTTGTAATTTCTTTCACATATTTTGTTAAAATCTTTTATAAAAAAGAACACAATTTAATTGCAGATCAACTTCATCACACGTATGTTTGCTTGAAAGATATAAAGGGCCTATATAGGCCTATGCATCTCACAAAATTTTAATTTGATTTAGAAACTTCAGAAAGGTTTAAGACTCCAGCTTCGATATTTAACCACTGTTTATGATTAAACTGGTTTGCAGTGACATTACTTTCTTAATTTATGCTAGGAGTGCAAAATAATTAATCTGTAACGATCGTTATTTTGAATAGAAATCATTATACTCACACAACATTTATTCTCGTCTTCTCCGGTTTATTTGTGTTCAAATACATAAAAAATACAGCATCCGCCAGGCCTATTAGTCCAATGGTGCGCATATTTGGAGAAATAATGATTAGTTATCATGTTAGTAAAATATTTCGTCATACAGAAAAACATTTTTATTCATTTTTCACTGGATTATGCGATCTGAAGAGCTCAAACAGCGAACGCAGCCAGATGTGTCTCCTCTTCCTGATTTGCGTCAGACCTGTCAATCATCTCACGTCACGTGGTTCATCATGCGTGATAACTAAGCTAAAGTGACATTTCTTTACTGAAACAAGAAGCTAATAAATGCACAATTTAAGTATTTGTACGATTATGTGTTTTGTGTGTGATTTTCGTGAGATTTGGGGTTTTCGTATAAATAATGAATGTCCAAATTGCGAGTGCATCGAGCGCATCGCGGGGGCCGGATTGAAGCAATATGCGGGCCGGATCCGGCCCCCGGGCCCTATATTGCCCATGTATGATTTAAAGAGAAAAAGAAAAGCCCTGTCTGTGAATGTCCTGTCACACACACGATGCACAGAAAGACGCACGGCAGTATCATGCGCATGGATGGCGCAGCAGAATCGAGTTCCCTTTCACGCTTGAACGAACAATAACACACAATAATGCAAATTGTCTATTTTGTCGAGTATCCTCATTAGAGCAGCCTTGAATGAGTTAAATAAAGTCTTAAACGAAAGTAAAGAGTGGGACACGTGTGACATCTGCTTCATCTGCAGCAGCTCTTAAAGTGACAGCAGCCAATGTCATTGAAGATAATGAAAGAATGAAAGAAGAGAGAAAATGACTCACTGCTCTTGACTGAAGAACTGTTGTAGCTTTAATAATGATTAATCTATATTTCATTTAGGCTATAACTTATGCAGTGCAGACTGTTTGATATCTTTATTCAATTTCTGTATATTATTTTCCTATCTGTTAGGAATATGACATTTATGGTGGCTTTATGTGAGGATTGTTCTTAGTTCACTTAAATTAAAAGTTGTTATATTATGAAGCCTATTTTTTTTTAAAAAAAACAACAACTTTCAATTACACTGTAAAGTTGGATTGCTATAATTCATGTTTAAAGTAGCAGTATTAGTATCAGTGATACTGACCTTTATTCATAAAAAGATGCCATTAAACAAGTATTTAAAATATACTGTCTTCATGTTGTTTCTTTATGTTATTTTAATTTGGATTATTACATTATAAAATATATTATTTAAATAAAACATAAAAATTTAAGTGTTTTTAATTGTGATTAATCACAATTGATCACAGAAAAAATGTGATTAATCTAGTTGATTTCTTTTAATCGATTGACAGCATAGTCAGGATATTTATTAATATGTCTCTGATTGTGTTCATCAGAGAGAAGAAAGTCATATACACCTAGGTTTGAGGGTGAGTAAAGCTTGGGGTAATTTTAATTTGACAGTGAACTAATCCTTTAAAGTCTGTAGATGAGAACACCACAAACCACTGAACTTTCAAAAAAATACATTCATTTTAATTTTTAGCTTCACCATTCCTTCAAGATGAGTTTCAGTACAAGCTCTAGCATTGATTCATTACATTTGGTTTCTGCACATGATATTTCAGTAACACTTTACAATAAACTCCCATTAGTAAACGTAATTAATGCATAACTGATATTAAATGAGCAATACATGTGTTACAAAACAGTGTTTAATAATACAGAGCAATACAGTTTCATCTTTTAAAATACATAAATATACAACTGTTTATTGTTAGCTCATGTTCGCTCAGGTGCATTAAATGATATTATCACATACAATTTATGATTTCAATATATTACATCAACTAAGATTAATAAATGCTTTAGAAGTTCAACATTTTTGTTCTTGTTAAAGCTAACAAATGTTACAAATGCTTGTGTAAAATGTTACAAATATTTTTCATAGTAAATGTGAGGAAAAGTATCGCACTGTATATATTATGTGATATTTGACTCAAACTGTACAGGATTTATCTAAAAAGGAAGCATCATTTGAAGCAGTCCATCAGAGCTGATCAGTCGTGGCTTCATGTTGTGTCTCGACTGTCTTCATCTTCACAGTCAGTGGAAATCTTCCTCTCTGCGTCTTCAGATCTCTGATTCACTGCCGCCTGTATGTAGAGCTTCCCATCATCAGCCATGGAGCAGGACAATCCCTCAGGATTCACTCCTTCAGGCAGGTCAAACACCCGTCTGAACTCCTGGATTCTGCACGAGTACGAGCCTTTCCCAGGATCCTCCTGCTTCTTCTGGGTCTTTCCGCAGACCTGCAGCTTCCTGCCCACCTGCCTGACCGACAGCTCCTCCGGGGAAAAGTCGCGAGTGTCCAGCGTCAAAGCGAAGCGGCTTCCGTCTCTCTCCACTGCGCAGGAGACTGGATAGATCTCCTCAAAGATCTGCTGCTGCAGTTTCTCCAGGCTGCTCCTCTCCTCCTGCAGCACTTCTGCGTGTCTGTGAAGAGCTGTGATCTCCGGACAGAGACTGCGCTGCACCGGCCACTCGGTTCCCATCAGTGATCTGAAGGAAGGCTGGAATCCATGCGGGATCAACATGTTCAGGGTTTGTGTTCTCGAGTCTCTCTGGTTCGTCCACTCGTGAGGCGTTTAGATTTGACTCAGTGCTGCGAGTCGCTCGGCTTTATAGCGCGTGTTCTTCAGCACCAGCGAGTTCATGAACTTTCCAGGCAGTTCCGGATTCGTCCAGTGGGGGCAGAAGAGAGAGCACCGATGACGTCACACCTGTCACAGTCTTATTTTAGATGAGGACTGGACATCGACACAGTAAGTAACAACTCTTACTAATTAGTTCATTATATTATTTTATAGCTTTAAGGGACTCCAGCTGAAAAATATAGATTTTATCTAACAGGAATAGAAGAGATCCATACCAGAATTAAAGGGTTAGTTCACCCAAAAATTCTGTCATTAATTACTCACCCTCATGTCGTTCCACACCCGTAAGACCTTCATTCATCTTCAGAACACAAATTAAGATATTTTTGATGAAATACAATGGCTCAGTAAGGCCTGCATAGTCAGCAATGACATTTCCTCTCTCAAGATCCATTAATGTACTAAAAACATATTTAAATCAGTTCATGTGAGTACAGTGGTTCAATATTAATATTATAAAGTGACGAGAATATTTTTGGTGTGCCAAAAAAAAAAAAAAATAAATAACGACTTATATAGTGATGGCCGATTTCAAAACACTGCTTCATGAGCATTATGAATCATATGCTGCGTCCCAATTCGCCTACTTATACTACGTTCTAAAAGTATGTACTCTTTTTGTAAAGAAAAAGTACATACTTTTGAGTGTGTAGTAGAAGAGTATGCAAGTTTTGGGACATACTACCTCGTCATAACTGCGTCTTTAACGGACGTTCTGTTGCTTAGTTACTCAACCTGTAACTGTTTAAACTACCGTGTCAATCATCATGTCACAGTTAAAATCCTCCACATTTAAATTAAATTTATTTTCCTACCGTTTCGGAGAGAAATGTAGTCGCACGTTGATCTGCCAGTCATGGGTCTTTCATGCAGAGAACTCTCCTCATCTTTGCATAATGATGCATTTAAAAGTTAATGACCAAACACATCGTTATAAAAGTTCACAATGCTGTTGCAGATGAAATATAATGTGGATAACATTTAATAAATATCTTTTTGTCAGGTTAGACACTGCTTATTAATCATTCAAGCCACTTTATCTTAACCGTCGTACCTCGCACGTCCGTCATGTTTGTAGTTTTTAAACACTCTTTATTCGTATTTGTAGTTCTAATCGAATCCTCGTCCACAGTGCAATGTGTTATGGGCAATATTAGCCGTTAGAAGCGTGCACGGATCTGCACTTCGAATTCTAACCGGAAAAAGTACACCATCCGGGTATCTGTGGAATACTCATTTCAACATACTACGATTTGGGACATACTAATTCTTTTTTCGAATACTATTTAGGACGGATAGTATGCGAATTGGGACGCAGCAAGAGTATCAAATCAGCGGTTCGGAGCACAAAAGTCACGTGATTTCAGCAGTTTGACACGTGATCGGAATCATGATTCGACACAAAAGATTCATAACGCTCCGAATCTTCCTGAAGCAGTGTTTTGAAATCGGCCATCACTATATATGTCATTACAGATTTTGGCACACCAAAATATTCTCATGGCTTTATAATATTAATATTGAACCACTGTACTCACATGAACTGATTTAAATATGTTTTTAGTACATTAATGGATCTTGAGAGAGGAAATGTCATTGCTGGCTATGCAGGCCTTACTGAGCCATCGGATTTCAACTAAAATATATTCATTTGTGTTCTGAAGATTAACGAGATTATCTTACGGGTGTGGAACGACATGAGGGTGAGTAATATTTTCATTAATTATAATTAAATATATTTTCATTTTTGGGTGAACGCTTTAAGTGTTTAGAGGAGAGGATTTTGGTGACATCAGCCAAACAGGATTTGATAAAAGACCTCAGAGACCTTCTCTCATCAAATTTAGACCAGGATTGTGTAATAAGAAAATAATTGTTTTTTGATTTCAATTTGACTTCGGGTGCTACATACGCAACATAATTAAATACATAAATGAAAAACAAGCAAAACACAATATAGCTCATTTATTTGGGTGTTCCAGTTGTCAGTAGACATGTTTCCTCACTGAAATTCACACAAACAAAGTGAACATTCATCACAGTTGAACTGAAACTTCTTACAGACAATCTTATATATATATTGTATCTTTATCTTTGCAATAAGAGAGTGACAGATCTTGCACTAATGAAAACAAAACGTAATGCTTTGAGCTGCAGTTAAGACTGAGGGACTCTAAAAATGTCACACCATTCTTGTACATTCATAAGAAAGAGCCTGTGCTGGAAGCAGTAGGAGAGCGGCTGGAGGGTCGAGGGTCGGATTTCTGCATGCATCGCTTGGGTCGTCCTACAGCGGACGCTCTGAGAAGGCTGTGTAGCTCTTCACTCGTGCAAAAAACAGAGGCGTGTACATTTTGTCTACATCGAATGCAGTGACGACAGTCTCTCCAGTTGATCTGAGAGAGGAAAGGAAAAGGAGTTTAGAAAAAATGTACACAATTCACACAAATGCTCACTGCCTACTGACTGTTCTGAATCAAATCTTCCAAGCAGTGCTGTTACTTAAACTCAACAGCACCAAGACATGATTATTACAGGCCCAAAGACTATAGGAAGTCCCAGAACCCCAGTTTGAAACCCCTGCACTAATGCATCATCACTGGTTGCGTGAACAGGTGCAGCTCCATTGGGCCTCATTAGATACCTGTAGGTGATGTGGCAGGAATGGTGGATCCACACCAGTTTGCTGAAGCGCTGCCGCCCCCCAGAGGACAACTGCAGTCCTACATGGAAAGAGCGCTCTGCTTCAGGGACGGGGTTCCGCCTGCAGAACCGGCTCCTCTGGTACTCTGACACCTTCTGCTGAAAGACGACAATCAATCAGTTTATTGCAAGTAAAACAGCAAACAAACAGAGCAGCGCTGTTAAATGACACACCAACCTCTTCTTTTCTCTTGGAGACAACAACATAAACTTTGGTTTGATTGTCTGTGTCCTGGGACAGCCGATAATGGCCAAACATGATGGAATCCATCCTGTGGAAATTGAAGCTTTTTAATGATTTAACCATCAGGTCACATGAACAAAAATGTGTTTTCAGCCAAGTAGGCATGTGACGGTATCAAATTTTCATGTTGCGATAATTGCTGAAGCTTTTATCACGGTATACGGTGTAAATAACCACTAGTATATTTTATTATAGATGTCTTTTATTTTGAAATTTGTATGGTGAAATGTTTGACTTCCGGTTTTGGGTTGCGCGCATTTCCGCTTCCTTTGGAGGCGCGCACGCCCTGGCTGGCTCAGTTTGCAGTATACAGCTTGTTAGCTCAGATGCGGCAGTGGCTTCGGCACGGAGCGGTGAAAAAACGGTGAATTCATATTTGCAGCCCCTCCAAAGAGGCAAAAGGTATTTTAAATGGGTTGAGATATGATCATTTTGTTTGATGGTGTGTTCGTTTTTGCATCAATGTAAGACAGCAGTATGTGAACAATGTTAGCTAATCGGTCACATGTTTTGTATGCATTTCAGCTCTTACGTTGGTGATATGGTGTAACAAGTTATAGTTTAAGGTTCAAAAGGAAGGATTAAACATCATAAAACCATCAGTAAAAGTCTCATCCTTGTACGGGGGGGCCTGCAACAGTAAGAGCTTCTCCTCAGCGAGCTACAACGACACGGAAAATGGACGGTATCGAAGAGCAAACACGTAAGCTACAAACTGAAATCAATGAAAGAAGAGCTTTATTACATCAAGGAGATGCAGAGAGCATGTCAAGACAGGAGTTAAAGGAAGATATTGAACGCAAAGAAAAACAATTAGCCGAACTTCATAAAATGGAGGCTGCGACCGAGTTATCGTTACCCAGGCGTTCAGAGCGGCCTATTGTGCTAACGGAGAAAATGCTAGCCTACCAAAAGGACGAAATGATGAAAAAGGACAGAAAACTGATGAGTCTCTATGAACAATGGAAAGGGCTAATCAGAACATCCAGAGAAAGCTTAAAAACTGACTTATCAGAGCACGAGTTATGTGTAATGGCCGATGATATTGAAAAGGGTTTGAACGACATGATGAAGGTGTACAGTGAAATAAGGGAGCGTACTATGCCATCTTCTGAAACAAGACGCAAAATGGACTCTTGTGAAGCAGTAACTAAGGACATTATGAAAATACTTAATGAACGTATAACAGCAATAGATGGTGATTTTGATGCAAGTAGAGAAAGGCAGCGCCTTCATCAGCTACTGTCACATCAGTATGCCCACTCCATCTACGGCACCGCTTCTCAGTCTAGCGTCAGTAAGCAGTCCGACACTTCAAGCATCGCAGTCAAAAGGATTGATGCAGCGGCGGAGTTAGCTGTAAAGGAAGCAGAATATAAAATTGTGCAGGAGGAAATTAAACAAAGGGAAAAAATGAAAGATATAGAATCCGAACTTGAGCGTTTAAAAGCAGAAAAGGAAATGCAAGCTGCTCGCGCAAAACTTGAGATCTACGACAGAGAAATGAACATGGATGTGGACAGTAAGCAAATACAACCAAACAATATTCCTTTCTCTGTTGACCACCAGTCTGTTCATGAAGCGCCAGCTCCTCTAGTGGCTTACCTCCATTAATGCCACAAAACAATGTGTCTATTCAAATGTCAAGTCACACGGTGAACAACCCAAACCCCCAAATTGTAACTCAAACGCCTCTCACAGACATTTCCCAGTTGGCCCAAGCAATTCAAAACAGTATAGCTGTAAACAGAATCCCAGCGCCAATGCTCACAGTGTTCAGCGGAGATCCAATTAACTACATTGAATGGAAGGCTTCATTCTCTTCACTTGTAGACTGCAAAGACATCTCACCTGCTGATAAGCTGCACTTGCTCAAAAGGTACGTCACAGGCCCAGCAAAAATTGTCTTGAGGGCACATTCTTTCGCAGCGATGAAGAGGCATACAAGGACGCATGGCAAAAACTTGACCAACGTTATGGACCGCCCTTTATCGTCCAGAGAGCTTTCAGAGACAAACTGTCAAAATGGCCTAAAATAAGCTCAAAAGACGCTGAAGGATTAAGAACATTTTCAGACTTTTTAAATGCATGTCTCCAAGCCACACCATACGTAAAGGGCCTAGAAATACTAAGTGACTGTGAGGAAAATCAAAAGTTACTACAGAAAGTTCCTGACTGGCTGGCAGCCCGTTGGAATCGACATGTCACAGTTACACTTATGGATGGCAAGGATTTTCCCTCTTTTAAAGACTTTGCACAATTTGTGGCAGTTGAAGCGGAGATCGCATGCAACCCAATCACTTCTTCGTATGCTCTTCACACATGCAACGCATCTCACGAGAAAAGGTCCACAAAGGACTTTAAACCAAACAGATCCACACAAGTCTTCACAACGCAAGCCACGGTACAAAACAACAAGGCAAGGACAAGTTACACAAAAGTAAAGGTACCCTGCATGTTTTGCAAAGATGAAACCCATCAGTTGTCAAAGTGCTCTAACTTTTCAGATCAGCCCTTAGAAGAGAAACGCACATATGTTAAGGACAATAAGCTGTGCTATGGATGCTTAAAGGTGGGCCATAATGTCAAAGATTGTCGCCATCGTCACACTTGTGACATTTGCAAAGGAAGGCATCCCACTTGTCTGCACAATGACAATTACAAGGCATATGAAAGGTCTCAAAGCCATGGAAACACCACTCCAAGCACTCCAAATGAAACTGCAGCAGTCACAGCTCTCAATATATCTAAGGTGGGTCAGTCAAGTAGCACATCCATGATTGTTCCTGTGTGGGTGTCTACGGTTCAGAGCCCGTCCAAAGAGCAATTAGTTTATGCACTACTAGACACACAGAGTGACAGCACATTTGTCTGTGAAGAATTAAGCAAACAGCTACGAGCGGACGCTCACCCCGTAAAATTAAAGCTAACTACCATGCTGGGTGTTCACTCTATTGTCAAGTGTCACAGAGTAACTGGAATGCGTGTGAGGGGTTATGACTCAGACATTTGCATCAACCTACCCCCCTCATATACCAAAGACTCTATCCCAGTTAACTATGACAACATACCCACTAGTGACACAGCAAAGCAATGGCCCCACCTGACAGAAATTGCTGATAAGATACCACCTCTTCTGAGTTGTGATGTTGGACTCCTCATAGGATTTAACTGTCCCAGAACTTTAGCTCCAAGACAAGTTCTACTAGGAGAAGGTGAGGAGCCATATGCCATCCGCACGGACCTAGGGTGGAGTATCGTTGGAGGCTCCGCATCAGAGCTCAATGAATCTCAGTCAAGTTTGTGTCATCGAATCACAATAAAGGAATTACCCATTGTAACTCCCATGGACGTGATTAATGTGCTAGAATCAGATTTTAAGGACACAAAGGCAAGTGACAACACAGTCTCACAAGAGGATCTCATCTTTTTGGACAAACTCAAGGAAGGAATAAGGAAAAACGAACAAGGACACTATGAGATGCCTCTTCCTTTCAGACAAAGGCCACACTTGCCCAACAACCGAAAGCTTGCTGAAATCCGACTCGAACACTTAAAGCGAAAGTTCAACAAAGATGAAAATTATAAAAGAGACTATATAGCTTACATGAAAGACATGATCGAAAGGAATGATGTCGAAGAAGTACACAATGAAGGAAAACAAGGTGAACGATGGTACATTCCCCATCACGGGATTTATCACCCCAGAAAGCCCACTAAACTACGTGTTGTGTTCGATTGTTCAGCCAAACACAATGGTACAAGTCTAAATGATCATCTTCTCCAAGGGCCAGACCTGATTAACAATCTAACAGGCATCCTCCTTCGGTTCAGACAACATCCTGTTGCTCTAATGTGCGATATAGAGAAGATGTTTCACCAGTTTCACGTTCAGCGTTGCGACAGAGATTACCTGAGTTTTCTGTGGTGGAAAAACGGCAACACAGAGACACAGCCACAGGTATACAGGATGAAGGTACATCTTTTCGGTGCGACATCATCTCCAGGGTGTGCAAATTACGGTCTAAGGTATTTGGCTAAAGAACACTGTCACACACACTCTGTAGGATCTGAGTTCATGGAAAGGGACTTTTATGTGGACGATGGAGTCACAAGCACAGACACAGTTGAAAAGGCAATACAGCTCGCACAAGAGGCCACAGAGATATGCAAGCAAGGAGGGCTCCGTCTACACAAATTTATCTCAAACAGCCCTGCTGTTCTGCAAAGCATCCCGCCATCTGAATGTGCAATAGAGACCAAAACAAAGGACTTGACATTCAAAGACATGCCACAAGAAAGGGCCTTAGGCATCAAATGGAACGTTGAAAGGGACTGTTTCAGATTTGATAATACTTTAAAGGACCAACCAGCAACACGTCGAGGTATCTTATCTACTGTTGCATCCATCTACGACCCCCTTGGCTTCCTGGCGCCATTCGTGCTTCATGGAAAAAGGATCTTGCAGGAAATGTGTCACCAAGGTATCAACTGGGACGACTCCCTGCCAGAAGCACTGAGGCCAAGGTGGGAGAGCTGGCAACGTGACTTTGCCAACTTAGACAAGGTAAACATAACTCGCTGTTACTTTCCTGCTAATTTCGGAGAACTTAAAGAAATGGAGTTGCACCACTTTTCTGATGCGAGCACGAGTGGTTATGGACAATGCACCTATTTAAGAGCCAAAAACGTCAAAGAGGAGATCCACTGTTCACTAGTAATAGCCAAAGCCCGTGTTTCTCCTACCAAGCTAACTACAATCCCCAGACTTGAGCTAACTGCAGCTGTAGTTTCAGTCTCAGTTAGTAACATGTTGAGAGATGAACTCTGCTATGCTCAAATCAAAGAGTATTTCTGGACTGATTCAAGAGTAGTTTTGGGGTACGTAAACAATGAGGTACGGCGTTTTCACACTTTTGTAGCGAATAGGGTCCAAAAGATTCGCCAAAGTACAAACCCTCAGCAATGGTTTTACGTGCCATCTGAAGAGAACCCAGCCGATAGTGCATCTAGGGGTAAATCTGTCACTGAGCTTCTCTCATCTAACTGGTTCACAGGCCCCTCCTTTCTCTGGGAGAGGGACCTGCCCACACCACAAAGTGTAGAGCTAGAATTGTCTCTTGGTGATCCAGAAGTCAGAAAAACGCAGTCAATGTTAACCAAAGTTACAGAGACATTCAGCCTTGCCGAACGTTTGTCCAAGTTCTCGTCATGGTCCAAAGCAGTCAAAGCTGTAGCACGTCTCATAAGAAGGGCCAAGAAAGTTAAATCAGATGCGCCGGCTACAGTGAGTGAACAAGAAAGTGCAGTACATGTCATCATTCAGGATGTACAAAAACACACATATGGAAAAGAGATAAAGCTATTAAACAAAGGCAATCAGCTCCCACACCACAACAAACTGTTCCACTTAGACATTTTCAGGGACACGGATGGTCTCATCAAGGTCGGAGGGAGACTTTCATCTATCAAAGACTCTTTCAAACACCCTATCGTGATTCCAAAAGAACACCACGTGACTAAACTTATAATAGCTCACTGTCACGACAAAGTAAAACACCAAGGAAAAGGCTTCACCACAAACGAAATCAGATCCAGCGGCTACTGGATCCCAGGGATGAGCAGAACCGTTGCTTCTTTCATCCGCCAGTGTGTCATTTGTCGTAGACTTCGCAAGGCTCCGGAGGGTCAGAGAATGAGCGACCTGCCAGCAGAACGCTTAGAGCCCTCTCCACCCTTCACATATTGCGGTATGGACTGTTTCGGTCCTTTTGTAACTACAGA
The DNA here is from genome assembly GCF_024489055.1 of Chanodichthys erythropterus. NCBI lineage: Eukaryota > Metazoa > Chordata > Actinopteri > Cypriniformes > Xenocyprididae > Chanodichthys > Chanodichthys erythropterus. The sequence continues at coordinate 29,289,021 of NC_090225.1, read as the reverse complement.
AGGCCGAAAACAACATAAACGGTATGGACTTTTGTTCACTTGTTTTTGCTCTCGCGCCATTCACATTGAGCTATTAGAGGACCTATCCACTGACACATTCATTAACGCACTAAGGTGTTTCATTTCTATCAGAGGTGAAATTCGACAAATCCATTGTGATCAGGGAACAAACTTTGTTGGCGCAAAGAATGAGTTTAAAACTGCCCTAAGTGAACTGGACACTCAACGACTGAGTACTTATCTGTCCCAAAAGCAGTGCGACTTTGTGATGAACGCACCACACTCCAGTCACGCAGGTGGAGTGTGGGAACGCCAGATAAGGACTGTCAGAAGTGTATTGAATACTACTCTGTCACTTGCACATGGTAGATTAAATGATGCTTCACTAAGGACTTTATTCTATGAAGCTATGGCCATAGTAAACAGTCGTCCACTGACTGTAGACAATCTTAACAGCCCTGACAGCTTGGAACCGCTTACCCCTAACCATCTGCTCCACATGAAATCCAGCACAACACTGCCCCCACCTGGTGTCTTCTCAAAGGAGGACCTCTATGGAGCAAAGAGATGGCGTCGTGTGCAGTTTTTGACTGAGCAGTTCTGGTGCAGATGGAGGCGTGAGTATCTGCAAAATATTATTGCTAGACAGCGCTGGCACTCACCAAAAAGAAATCTAAGAGAAGGTGACATTGTGTTGGACATTGATGAACTGTCACCCAGAGGTGAATGGAGACTCGCCAGAGTCCTGGAGACCGTTAGCAGCAAGGACGGACTCGTGCGAAGAGTGAAAATCTCCTTTGGAGACAGGAGACTGAACAACAAAGGTCAACGCAGTAATAAGCTCACTAGTGTGGAACGTCCTGTGCAAAAGCTAATTCTAATATTAGAATGTTCATGAGATAAGAGAAATGGTTATTCCTGTTGAAAATTCTTTGTGTTGTTATCTTGATATAACAAATCACTCATAATTTTGGTGGGAGTGTAAATAACCACTAGTATATTTTATTATAGATGTCTTTTATTTTGAAATTTGTATGGTGAAATGTTTGACTTCCGGTTTTGGGTTGCGCGCATTTCCGCTTCCTTTGGAGGCGCGCACGCCCTGGCTGGCTCAGTTTGCAGTATACAGCTTGTTAGCTCAGATGCGGCAGTGGCTTCGGCACGGAGCGGTGAAAAAACGGTGAATTCATATTTGCAGCCCCTCCAAAGAGGCAAAAGGTATTTTAAATGGGTTGAGATATGATCATTTTGTTTGATGGTGTGTTCGTTTTTGCATCAATGTAAGACAGCAGTATGTGAACAATGTTAGCTAATCGGTCACATGTTTTGTATGCATTTCAGCTCTTACGTTGGTGATATGGTGTAACAAGTTATAGTTTAAGGTTCAAAAGGAAGGATTAAACATCATAAAACCATCAGTAAAAGTCTCATCCTTGTACGGGGGGGGCCTGCAACATACGGTATTATCACGATATTGAAATAAGTTGCAAAAAAAGTGTTGTCATAGCTTAACAGGTTTAAGAACCCTTTTTCTTATAACAATAAGAACTCTGAAGATTTAAACACAATAATGCAGTACACAAATTGTAAAGTAAAATGTTTCAAACAAATTAAAGTGCAAAAGAATAATAAAGAACGACAGGTAACACTATATATGGTCTCATTTTTTAACGTTAGTTTATGCATTAACTAAGATTGAGAATGAGCAATAGCTACGTTTGTAAGGTATTATTTTTTTGTTAATATTAGTTAAAACATACAACTGATCATTGTTAGTTTTACGTCCATTAAATAATAATTACAACTTTTGATTTTAGTAGTGTTAATAAACATTAACTAGAAATGAACATTAACTAAGATTAATAATTGCTATTTTAAATGCTAATAAATGCTATAATAAGACTTTTTTCATTGTCAGTTTGATAATAATGAATTAACATGTTAACTAATGAAGCCTTAGGTCAGTGTTACTGAACAATAACAAATAATCGGAAACATTTCAATCAGTATAATATATAAAATAATATAAATAATATAAAAATGTTTAAGTTTGAAAATAAATAGCCAGTTAAGTCTTTAAGTATTAATTTGGTGCTGTGATGAACAACATTGCGAATACAAAAAAATTGAATGGCTGTTTGAAGCATTTTAAATACTGTAGTACTGCAGCTGCTTTGTTTACTGGGTATCCGGGGTAACCGCAACATTTCTGCTGTCCCATCAGCACCCTCTGGTGTCAGAGTGAATGTGCACTTTCATTTAGCGCGTCCAGTGTTGCCAGACGTACGATAATTATCGTATTTGTACGATAATTATCATATTTGTACGATAATTTTGACCTCTGTACGATCAATAATGAAAAAAATCCAATAATGTACGATAATTTCAGTATTTTGTGACACTTCAAATCATGGTCGTTATAATCGGTTCATTGATCTAGCTGTGTGGATCCTCTACGTCATAGTTGTAAGGAGAACATGAACTTTGTTAGGCATGTCTTCCATCTCATCTCATGTTCTTCTTGGCCAATCATCGTGGAGAATGACTCTCTCTCACGAGCTTAAGTTAACATTCCTCCCGCGGCGCTTAGGTCAGTTGTTTCCCACTAAGGTACGCCTAAATATTTATGTATTGTGGTAATTTGCAGGTCATGTCAAAAAGATAAATAGCTGTATTCTGTATGTTTGACTCGTCATGTCACCTTTATTTATACAGCTCTTTTTACAATGCAGATTGCTTTACAGAGATAGAGGGAACATAATTTTGGCTGTACAGCAGCTAAAATAGTGTGATTGTCCAGCTTAAGTTCAGTATTGATTCTTTCCATTGTAAAAATCATTAGTTATTAATTTAGTTAATTTACCAATACAAAAAAGTTGTGTACGATAATGTTCTTCCAAATACGTAATTTTGAGCTTCTGGTACGATCTGGTACGATATTTGGACATAATTGGACATTTCCAATCTGGCAACACTGAGCGCGTCTCTTTCACTTGTTCTGCCATGTGCTTCTCATGCACATTGGGTTTGTTTACATAGTGCCCCATAGGGCCCTCTTTGACGCCACATACAGCAGTTTTGTGGATTTTATACGGTTGATGGGTAAAGTATTCTTAAATTGTAATATAAAAATTTGAATAATTCGTAATAAATAATTATTCACGGTATTTTGAGGTGCCCACGGTAACAACATTGTGCATATCCATTATCGTGATATGTCGCATTACCGAATATCGGCACATGTCTACAGCCAAGTCAAGTTCAGAGGTGTAATTTAGCCCCATGACACACACCTGGAGTTCCTGTTGCGCAGCTTTGGGACAATGACCAAAGGGTCCTCAGGGGTGGTCAACATCATGGCCTGACCGTCAGGGAAGAAGCGCAGGTACCTAAAAGATCAGGTCTCGTCAAAGCCTCATAACACACAACAAAACCCATTCTGTTCAGGGACATTCAAGAGATACTCCACTCAGAAATGAAAATTCAGTCATCATTTACACCCCCTCATGTCCTTCCAAACATGCATGACATTCTTTCTACTGTGGAACATGAAAGAAGATATTTTGAGAAATGCCTCAATAGTTTTTTTTTTTTTAATCCATACAATGGGATCAATGGGCTCAAATACTTTTTGGTTCCCAAAATTTGTGCATCACAAGATGAAATGCATAATTTTTAGCATAAAAGGTCTCTAATGTTGTGTTTTGTGCCACTGCTTTGCCAAAGCATCTGGTTTAGGGTGCTTATTAAATGCAAGGTTGTGATTTAATTAAAGGTGAACAAAGCATCTTTTGCAAGATGTAATATAAGTTTCTGGTGTCCCGGGACCGAAGTCCACCACTCATAGTCTCACAAAATCCTGTTAGAAACACTAGAAATGCATACAGGTTTGAACCACATGAGGGAGAGTAAATGCTGACAGAACTGTCATTTTTGAGTGGAGTATCCCTTTAAATCCCAGATCTCACCTGTAGAACTCCACCTGGTGCCAAGCCCTGTAGAAGCCATCAAGAGACTCCTCCCCCTGACGGATGTATGCTGTTTTACTGATGTAAACACCTGGACAAACCACAGACGTTTATTTAACACTGTACATGCTGCACATATTTAAGAAGACATTCATAAACGCACACGTTTACCATCAAAGCGCACACGTGGCCGCTCCAAAAACATCTCTCTCCAGGATGAAAATGGCAGCATTTTGGTGCAGCTCCGCCCCCAGACTCTCAAACAGGCAGACCGCCAAATCTCAGGGTCCCTGCAGAGAAACACCCACAATTAAATGGCAAACGTATTATTTTTTTTGAGCACAACCTGCTATGGTGCAGGGGGAGGCTGGTTACTCAGATGTTTGGTGAGTCTGAGCCCACCTTGCACAGATGTAGAAACCCCTGCAAACCAGGGAGAGCTGCTCTAAGGCTCGGAGGTCCAGGTCACATGACACCACCCAGCGGAAGATATACATGAGCACCTCAAGGGGCAGAGCTGTGGATATGAAAAAGGAACTGTCAGGGCAAGAAGAAAACTCTGGAAATCCAAGCAGACCAGCTCCAGTGTGAGAGTTACCTGAGATGTGCACCTGTGATGTGTCTGTCTCAGGCTCACACAGCTTCATGCTGTCGTCCTCCAGCATCAGATGCTGCTGGAAGTACGTCAGTAGATCGTCTATCTCCCGATCCTTCTCATTGTCCTCCAAGCTATAATGAATGAATAAGTACTTAAGTGCAACATGCATGCATTACAGTAATGAGAAAATGTGCTTGAAATTGCCATGAAAATAAGTCTCCTTTTTCACAAAATCTTAATTTTCTTTATGCAAAAAAATAAATTTGATAGTATTTATTAATTACTATTTTTTTGGTAACACTTTACAACGAAGTCCCATTATTTATTGTTGGTTAATGCACTAACATTAATGAATAATATATTTGATTCAGTATTTATTCAACTTTGTTAACGTTAGTTAATAAAAATACAACTGTTCACATGTTTGCTCAGATCCATTAACATTAACAGCTATTTTGGATAAATAATGTATTAGTAAATGTAGAAATTAACATTAACTAAGATTACTAAATGCTTTAGAAGTATTGTTCATTGTTAATTAATGTTAACTTTATTTTCAATTTTTTTTTTATTATTTTTCATGAATTTTGCAAGGCTGGAAAACACTGTTTACAATTGTCCTACTATGCATCAAAGTTTTCCACGATGAGCACGTGATCCGAGCACTTACTAGCTCCCACCCCTTTCCGGATCAGGAGTTCTGCTGTAGTTGATCCTAAACTCAATGTCTGGGACCAGCTGCATCGCACTCTTATAGTACTTGATGGCTGCAAATAATCAAAAGTGGAAAATTCTACCTGCAGCCCCAGCATTCACTTTGTCAAGTAATCAATTTATAAAAGTAACTGGCTAATCTAAATAAATAAATGAATGAAAACCTTCATAAACAGCTCCATTCTGTTCTTCCTCGACTGCCTTCAGGAACAGCTCCTGGGCCTAAGACAGCACACATTCACAATCACTGACAATACATGGTCAAGTGAAGCGCACTTCACACATCATCAATGCTGCACTCTATAAGTGATTTCTTTTCAAAGTAAGTGTGCAATAACACACAGTATGAATATACATGAATTCACACCTTTTCCTCTTTAGCTATCTCCTGTTTTCTCCTCAGTTCAGCAGTTTTAAGGAGACTTCTCTTTCCACCTGAGCTGGGCTGAAGCTCAGACATCCACTTGGCCCGAAAAGCACTGAGCTCCATCTGAAACATCAAACATCAGCTACAGATCCACGTCTAACAGGCACTGATAGATTATGTACATAGAAAATTCTGGATTTCCACGCCTTCTGACCAATGTGCTTCCATGGCTTTTCCAGTCATTCATGAATAACAGGATTTTTGAAGTCAACAATAAAAAGCCTTCCAAAACCCATTTTACTTCCGTAATCAGGCAAATTTTAATGTAAGCCCGTGTCTGCTACAGAAATAAAAAAGGTCATTGTGACTTTTTATCTCACAATTGCAAGTTATAAACTCGCAATTGTGGGAAAGTCTGAATTGCAAGATATAAACTCACAATTGTGAAAAAAAAGTCTGAATTGTGAGATATAAAGTCATGATTGTGAGGAAAAATTCTGAATCGCTATATATAAACTTGCAATTGTGAGAAAAAAGTCTGAATTGAGATATAAAGTCAATTGTGAGGAAAAATTATGAATTGCGAGATATAAACAATTGCAAAAAACAAAAAAAGTCTGAATTAAGAGATATAAACAATGAGAAAAAAATCTAAGTCGCGAGATATAAACTCACTACTAGAAAAAAGTCTGAATTGCAAGACAAACTTGCAAATGCAAGAAAAAAGTCTGATTTGATATATGAAGTCATAATTGTGAGGAAATATAATGAATTGCGAGATATAAACGATTGCGAGAAAAATCTTAATTGTGAGATAAAGTCTGAATTACGAGATATAAACTTGCAATAATGAGAAATAGTCTGAAATATGAGATATAAACCCGCAATTATGAGAAAAAGTCTGAATTATGAGATATAAACTCGCAATTACGAGAGAAAGTCTGAATTATGAGATATAAACTCGCAATTATGAGAAAAAGTCTGAATTATGAGATATAAACTCGCCATTATGAGAAAAAGTCTGAAATATGAGATATAAACTCGCAATTATGAGAAAAAGTCTGAAATATGAGATATAAACTCGCAATTATGAGATAAAGTCTGAATTATGAGATATAAACTTGCAATTATGAGAAAAAGTCTGAAATATGAGATATAAACTCGCAATTATAAAGAAAAAGTCTGAATTATAAGATATAAACTTGCAATTATGAGAAAAAGTCTGAAATATGAGATATAAACTCGCAATTATGAGAAAAAGTCTGAATTATGAGATATAAACTTGCAATTATGAGAAAAAGTCTGAATTATGAGATATAAACCCGCAATTATGAGAAAAAGTCTGAAATATGAGATATAAACCCGCAATTATGAGAAAAAGTCTGAATTACGAGTTATAAACTTGCAATTATGAGAAAAAGTCTGAAATATGAGATATAAACCCGCAATTACGAGAGAAAGTCTGAAATATGAGATATAAACCCGCAATTATGAGAGAAAGTCTGAATTATGAGATATAAACCCGCAATTATGAGAAAAAGTCTGAATTATGAGATATAAACCCGCAATTATGAGAAAAAGTCTGAAATATGAGATATAAACCCGCAATTATGAGAAAAAGTCTGAATTACGAGTTATAAACTTGCAATTATGAGAAAAAGTCTGAAATATGAGATATAAACCCGCAATTATGAGAAAAAGTCTGAATTACGAGTTATAAACTTGCAATTATGAGAAAAAGTCTGAAATATGAGATATAAACCCGCAATTACGAGAGAAAGTCTGAAATATGAGATATAAACCCGCAATTACGAGAGAAAGTCTGAATTATGAGATATAAACCCGCAATTATGAGAAAAAGTCTGAATTATGAGATATAAACCCGCAATTATGAGAAAAAGTCTGAAATATGAGATATAAACCCGCAATTACGAGAGAAAGTCTGAAATATGAGATATAAACCCACAATTACGAGAGAAAGTCTAAATTATGAGATATAAACACGCAATTATGAGAAAAAGTCTGAAATATGAGATATAAACCCGCAATTATGAGAAAAAGTCTGAATTATGAGATATAAACTCGCAATTACGAGAGAAAGTCTGAATTATGAGATATAAACTCGCAATTATGAGAAAAAGTCTGAATTATGAGATATAAACTCGCCATTATGAGAAAAAGTCTGAAATATGAGATATAAACTCGCAATTATGAGATAAAGTCTGAATTATGAGATATAAACTCGCAATTATGAGATAAAGTCTGAATTATGAGATATAAACTCGCAATTACGAGAGAAAGTCTGAATTATGAGATATAAACTCGCAATTATGAGATAAAGTCTGAATTATGAGATATAAACTCGCAATTATGAGATAAAGTCTGAATTATGAGATATAAACTCGCAATTATGAGAAAAAGTCTGAAATATGAGATATAAACTCGCAATTATGAGAAAAAGTCTGAATTATGAGATATAAACTCGCAATTATAAAGAAAAAGTCTGAATTATAAGATATAAACTTGCAATTATGAGAAAAAGTCTGAAATATGAGATATAAACTCGCAATTATGAGAAAAAGTCTGAATTATGAGATATAAACTTGCAATTATGAGAAAAAGTCTGAATTATGAGATATAAACCCGCAATTATGAGAAAAAGTCTGAAATATGAGATATAAACCCGCAATTATGAGAAAAAGTCTGAATTACGAGTTATAAACTTGCAATTATGAGAAAAAGTCTGAAATATGAGATATAAACTTGCAATTATGAGAAAAAGTCTGAAATATGAGATATAAACTCGCAATTACGAGAGAAAGTCTGAAACATGAGATATAAACTCACTATTATGAGAAAAAGTCTGAAATATGAGATATAAACTTGCAATTATGAGAAAAAGTCTGAATTATGAGATATAAACCCGCAATTATGAGAAAAAGTCTGAATTATGATATAAACTCGCTATTATGAGAAAAAGTCTGAAATATGAGATATAAACCCGCAATTATGAGAAAAAGTCTGAAATATGAGATATAAACCCGCAATTATGAGAAAAAGTCTGAAATATGAGATATAAACCCGCAATTATGAGAAAAAGTCTGAAATATGAGATATAAACCCGCAATTATGAGAAAGTCTGAAATATGAGATATAAACTCACTATTATGAGAAAAAGTCTGAATTATGAGATATAAACCCGCAATTATGAGAAAAAGTCTGAAATATGAGATATAAACTCGCAATTATGAGAAAAAGTCTGAATTATGATATAAACTCGCTATTATGAGAAAAAGTCTGAAATATGAGATATAAACCCGCAATTATGAGAAAAAGTCTGAAATATGACATATAAACCCGCAATTATGAGAAAAAGTCTGAAATATGAGATATAAACCCGCAATTATGAGAAAAAGTCTGAAATATGAGATATAAACCCGCAATTATGAGAAAGTCTGAAATATGAGATATAAACCCGCAATTATGAGAAAGTCTGAAATATGAGATATAAACTCACTATTATGAGAAAAAGTCTGAATTATGAGATATAAACCCGCAATTATGAGAAAAAGTCTGAAATATGAGATATAAACTCACAATTATGAGAAAAAGTCTGAATTATGATATAAACCCGCAATTATGAGAAAGTCTGAAATATGAGATATAAACCCGCAATTATGAGAAAGTCTGAAATATGAGATATAAACTCGCAATTATGAGATAAAGTCTGAATTATGAGATATAAACTTGCAATTATGAGAAAAGTCTGAATTATGAGATATAAACTCGCAATTATAAAGAAAAAGTCTGAATTATAAGATATAAACTTGCAATTATGAGAAAAAGTCTGAAATATGAGATATAAACTCGCAATTATGAGAAAAAGTCTGAATTATGAGATATAAACTTGCAATTATGAGAAAAAGTCTGAATTATGAGATATAAACCCGCAATTATGAGAAAAAGTCTGAAATATGAGATATAAACCCGCAATTATGAGAGAAAGTCTGAATTATGAGATATAAACTTGCAATTATGAGAAAAAGTCTGAATTATGAGATATAAACCCGCAATTATGAGAAAAAGTCTGAAATATGAGATATAAACCCGCAATTATGAGAAAAAGTCTGAATTACGAGTTATAAACTTGCAATTATGAGAAAAAGTCTGAAATATGAGATATAAACCCGCAATTACGAGAGAAAGTCTGAAATATGAGATATAAACCCGCAATTATGAGAGAATTATGAGATATAAACTTGCAATTATGAGAAAAGTCTGAATTATGAGATATAAACTCGCAATTATAAAGAAAAAGTCTGAATTATAAGATATAAACTTGCAATTATGAGAAAAAGTCTGAAATATGAGATATAAACTCGCAATTATGAGAAAAAGTCTGAATTATGAGATATAAACTTGCAATTATGAGAAAAAGTCTGAATTATGAGATATAAACCCGCAATTATGAGAAAAAGTCTGAATTATGAGATATAAACCCGCAATTATGAGAAAAAGTCTGAAATATGAGATATAAACCCGCAATTATGAGAAAAAGTCTGAATTACGAGTTATAAACTTGCAATTATGAGAAAAAGTCTGAATTACGAGTTATAAACTTGCAATTATGAGAAAAAGTCTGAAATATGAGATATAAACCCGCAATTACGAGAGAAAGTCTGAAATATGAGATATAAACCCGCAATTATGAGAAAAAGTCTGAATTACGAGTTATAAACTTGCAATTATGAGAAAAAGTCTGAAATATGAGATATAAACCCGCAATTACGAGAGAAAGTCTGAAATATGAGATATAAACCCGCAATTATGAGAGAAAGTCTGAATTATGAGATATAAACCCGCAATTATGAGAAAAAGTCTGAATTATGAGATATAAACCCGCAATTATGAGAAAAAGTCTGAAATATGAGATATAAACCCGCAATTACGAGAGAAAGTCTGAAATATGAGATATAAACCCGCAATTACGAGAGAAAGTCTGAATTATGAGATATAAACACGCAATTATGAGAAAAAGTCTGAAATATGAGATATAAACCCGCAATTATGAGAAAAAGTCTGAATTATGAGATATAAACTCGCAATTACGAGAGAAAGTCTGAATTATGAGATATAAACTCGCAATTATGAGAAAAAGTCTGAATTATGAGATATAAACTCGCCATTATGAGAAAAAGTCTGAAATATGAGATATAAACTCGCAATTATGAGAAAAAGTCTGAAATATGAGATATAAACTCGCAATTATGAGATAAAGTCTGAATTATGAGATATAAACTTGCAATTATGAGAAAAAGTCTGAATTATGAGATATAAACTCGCAATTATAAAGAAAAAGTCTGAATTATAAGATATAAACTTGCAATTATGAGAAAAAGTCTGAAATATGAGATATAAACTCGCAATTATGAGAAAAAGTCTGAATTATGAGATATAAACTTGCAACTATGAGAAAAAGTCTGAATTATGAGATATAAACCCGCAATTATGAGAAAAAGTCTGAAATATGAGATATAAACCCGCAATTATGAGAAAAAGTCTGAATTACGAGTTATAAACTTGCAATTATGAGAAAAAGTCTGAAATATGAGATATAAACCCGCAATTACGAGAGAAAGTCTGAAATATGAGATATAAACCCGCAATTATGAGAAAAAGTCTGAATTACGAGTTATAAACTTGCAATTATGAGAAAAAGTCTGAAATATGAGATATAAACCCGCAATTACGAGAGAAAGTCTGAAATATGAGATATAAACCCGCAATTATGAGAAAAAGTCTGAATTACGAGTTATAAACTTGCAATTATGAGAAAAAGTCTGAAATATGAGATATAAACCCGCAATTACGAGAGAAAGTCTGAAACATGAGATATAAACTTGCAATTATGAGAAAAAGTCTGAATTATGAGATATAAACTCGCTATTATGAGAAAAAGTCTGAAATATGAGATATAAACCCGCAATTATGAGAAAAAGTCTGAAATATGAGATATAAACCCGCAATTATGAGAAAGTCTGAAATATGAGATATAAACTCACTATTATGAGAAAAAGTCTGAATTATGAGATATAAACCCGCAATTATGAGAAAAAGTCTGAAATATGAGATATAAACTCGCAATTATGAGAAAAAGTCTGAATTATGATATAAACTCGCTATTATGAGAAAAAGTCTGAAATATGAGATATAAACCCGCAATTATGAGAAAAAGTCTGAAATATGAGATATAAACCCGCAATTATGAGAAAAAGTCTGAAATATGAGATATAAACCCGCAATTATGAGAAAGTCTGAAATATGAGATATAAACCCGCAATTATGAGAAAGTCTGAAATATGAGATATAAACTCACTATTATGAGAAAAAGTCTGAATTATGAGATATAAACCCGCAATTGTGAGAAAAAGTCTGAAATATGAGATATAAACTCGCAATTATGAGAAAAAGTCTGAATTATGATATAAACCCGCAATTATGAGAAAGTCTGAAATATGAGATATAAACCCGCAATTATGAGAAAGTCTGAAATATGAGATATAAACTCGCAATTATGAGAAAAAGTCTGAATTATGAGATATAAACTCACTATTATGAGAAAAAGTCTGAATTATGAGATATAAACTCACTATTATGAGAAAAAGTCTGAATTATGAGATATAAACTCGCAATTATAAAGAAAAAGTCTGAAATATGAGATATAAACTTGCAATTTGCGAGAAAAAGTCTGAATTACGAGTTATAAACTCACTATTATGAGAAAAAGTCTGAATTATGAGATATAAACTCGCAATTATGAGAAAAAGTCTGAATTATGAGATATAAACTCGCAATTATGAGAAAAAGTCTGAATTATGAGATATAAACTCGCAATTATGAGAAAAAGTCTGAATTATGAGATATAAACTCACTATTATGAGAAAAAGTCTGAATTATGAGATATAAACTCGCAATTATGAGAAAAAGTCTGAAATATGAGATATAAACTCGCAATTATGAGAAAAAGTCTGAATTATGAGATATAAACTCGCAATTATGAGAAAAAGTCTGAATTATGATATAAACTCGCAATTATAAAGAAAAAGTCTGAAATATGAGATATAAACTTGCAATTTGCGAGAAAAAGTCTGAAATATGAGATATAAACCCGCAATTACGAGAGAAAGTCTGAATTATGAGATATAAACCCGCAATTATGAGAAAAAGTCTGAAATATGAGATATAAACTCGCAATTATGAGAAAAAGTCTGAAATATGAGATATAAACTCGCAATTATGAGAAAAAGTCTGAATTATGATATAAACCCGCAATTATGAGAAAGTCTGAAATATGAGATATAAACTCACTATTATGAGAAAAAGTCTGAATTATGAGATATAAACTCGCAATTATGAGAAAAAGTGAAATATGATATAAACTCGCAATTATGAGAAAAAGTCTGAATTATGAGATATAAACCCGCAATTACGAGAGAAAGTCTGAATTATGAGATATAAACCCGCAATTATGAGAAAAAGTCTGAAATATGAGATATAAACTCGCAATTATGAGAAAAAGTCTGAATTATGATATAAACCCGCAATTATGAGAAAGTCTGAAATATGAGATATAAACTCACTATTATGAGAAAAAGTCTGAATTATGAGATATAAACTCGCAATTATGAGAAAAAGTGAAATATGATATAAACTCGCAATTATGAGAAAAAGTCTGAATTATGAGATATAAACTCGCAATTATGAGAAAAAGTCTGAATTATGAGATATAAACTCGCAATTATGAGAAAAAGTCTGAATTATGATATAAACTCGCTATTATGAGAAAAAGTCTGAAATATGAGATATAAACTCGCCATTATGAGAAAAAGTCTGAATTATGATATAAACTCGCAATTATGAGAAAAAGTCTGAATTATGAGATATAAACTCGCAATTATGAGAAAAAGTCTGAATTATGAGATATAAACTCGCAATTATGAGAAAAAGTCTGAATTATGAGATATAAACTCGCAATTATGAGAAAAAGTCTGAATTATGAGATATAAACTCGCAATTATGAGAAAAAGTCTGAATTATGATATAAACTCGCTATTATGAGAAAAAGTCTGAAATATGAGATATAAACCCGCAATTATGAGAAAAAGTCTGAATTATGATATAAACTCGCAATTATGAGAAAAAGTCTGAATTATGAGATATAAACTCGCAATTATGAGAAAAAGTCTGAATTATGAGATATAAACTCGCAATTATGAGAAAAAGTCTGAATTATGATATAAACTCGCAATTATAAAGAAAAAGTCTGAATTATGAGATATAAACCCGCAATTATGAGAAAAAGTCTGAAATATGAGATATAAACTCACTATTATGAGAAAAAGTCTGAATTATGAGATATAAACTCGCAATTATGAGAAAAAGTCTGAAATATGAGATATAAACTCGCAATTATGAGAAAAAGTCTGAATTATGAGATATAAACTCGCAATTATGAGAAAAAGTCTGAATTATGAGATATAAACTCGCAATTATAAAGAAAAGTCTGAATTATGAGATATAAACTCGCAGTTATGAGAAAAATATCTGAATTGCAAGGTATAAACTATTGCGAGTTCCCATCTCAGAATTATGAATTTATACCGATCCGAATTCAGAATTGCAAGTTATAAATTATGAGTTTATATCTCATAACATAACAGAATGGAGGGGTTCAATAGTAAGAGCACATGGTGACATTAGCCATAAAGAAGTCATTTCCCAGGTGGAGCAAATTAAATTTTCATGAAAGATTACAAAATGATTTTTTTTTTCTATGAAATAACATGTACTAATGATTTATGCACAACAACACCAGGAAGGCAACTTCAGAAAGTAATTAGGGCCAAATTGATTTCATGCTCAAAATAATTGCAGATTTTCATTGTTAAATCAGGTATAAATCCTTGAAATTCATGCGCTTAAAAGATTCACTGATAAATTCACAGGTATAAATGATTATACTTTATTCAATGATGAGACATTACACAACTATTGTCATGAGATTTGCAGCATTTTTCCAAGTGAAGCAGAATATTTAACAAGACAAAAGTAGAGTGGGACTTGATTTATCCAATGAGAGTTGACTGGATGTGTTCCAATCCAGAATGGAGAGAGAGGGGAGGGATTAAAAAGAAAACGGACATTTGTGATGTCATCCGAAAGGGCAATCATTTCAGAGGTGGAGTAAATGTTTCATGAATTATTATCTTTGGAATAACATGTACTGCCATATTGTGCACAATAAAACCAGGAAAGTGTTTTAAGAAAGTAAACAGGATCAATTTTGGTCACATGCTGACTCATATTTCCAGGTTTTCAATAACCATGATGTAGGAATGAGTTCAACTCTAAGTAGTTGAAGAAAGCAATTTATTACATAAAGACATCTGCAACTTTAATTCATATGTATATGATAATAATAATAAAGAGGAGACAAAGTTCACTAACTTGAATATTAGAATCCTCTGTATTTTCATCTTCCCCTTCTTCAACAGTGCCATCAGTATTTTGGTTGCTTTCAGCCTAGAAATAACACACATTCAGTCACTTCACCTGATAAGTAGGTTAAAGTGCAATCAATATAAAAAAAAAGACGTGACGCAGATCAGAAAAACTATAATCACGTGGTGTTAAAAACGACTGACCAATAGCAAGAAAGCTCAACATGCATTAATCTCAAAGACCCACCTGAAATATTATTGCACTAAATATTTAAAACACAAATAATCGACTATTAAATTAAATTATTCGGTGCATCTAAATACAAGTCCAGCTTCGTGATTTGCTAAACTTTGTGAACATGCATGCATAAAATTGCTCATTTTTAAATTATGGACATAATGCATGATTGCTATTACATGCTAAGCGTTTAAATAATTATTTAAAACTGATATCCAGTAAAAACAACTCAAATGTGTGTGACAGGACTATACTACGTCATGGCTGCTAACATGCTAATATTAGTTCCTGATTAGCAGCCCCGCTAATCTTAGAAACAGCTTTTACTGACCATAACAGCTTATTTTGCGAGCTCTTTTAATGTCGCGTTTAGAGACGTGCTTTCAACGAATGTTTTACAGATCACGATCAGAGAAGCGGACGACAGAGCGGGCAAATACGCGAGCTCGCCACACGGCAGCCATCACGACGAGTGTGTGACTGACAGCGCTCGCGGAGACTCTTGAGCTGCTGTTGCTGGCACAACAACTTCCGGTCTGCGGTTTAAAAATAAAAGTCTAAAAATAAAAGTCTGCCCGTCTGACATAACAAGCTCCATAAAAGCTGCGTCCACCGGAAGTCGCATTTGAAGCCTGCATACGTCATCAAGGATGTCTTATTTAAGAAAAGTAAACGAAATAAAATTATTATATTTCTCGTGAGGTGTAAAATACTGTAATTTTGCAATCTAATGGTTTAAATATATATATATATATATATATATATATATATATATATATATATATATATATATATCCTGCAAATAGTTTTTTTTTTTTTTTTTTTTTGCCATATTGCAACTCTGTACCACAATGGAAAATGGTCAAAAAGGTAGTTTTTCTATAAAATTATGATTTTCTTTTCTATTTAAATTCACATTTATTTTAGAAATTGATAGATTTATATACTTGGAACTCATGCAAACCAAAAATAAGTAGATCCCTATTATTTAATCCCTCTCATTCCCTATCATTTGGTTAACTCATCCTCACTGTCATCACATGTTAACTCTGCTTTCTTCCTATTGCCCTTTCCGTAAAATATTGCTGTATTCATTTTGTGAATTGAATTGATTTTGTTATTTATACATAAATATATCTATATTACAATAAAAACTTCAAATAAATAGATAACTGCAATCATATTGTTGATGCTACTATCTATAAAAAATCCCAATGCGGAAATACATTACTGCAATTCCACTGGTACAGTGTTGCCATATAGAAACATTAATATTTTCTCAATTTACAGTAAATCTATGTTAGACAAAGTCGATTTGTGACTAAAATATCTAAATATCTCATCAAAGATGCTGCAAAAAAATACCCTTGAGAAGAGACTTTAGAAATGAGGTAAATAAAGCAATTTCTGGAGCACTTCGACAGGTGTCTTCCGTGTGAGGGTGACGGTGGGAATGAGAGTTTTGGAGGGACATTCAAATGTCATGTGACTTAAAAACAGCATATCATTGGCAACCTTACCCTTTTAATTCCCATAGTGCAATATATTGTATTCTTTTCTGAATAACAAGGAAATTAGTAGAAATTAATTGTTGTACCATAGAGGGATATATATATATATATATATATATATATATATATATATATATATATATATATATATATATATATATATTAATTTGATGGCTATATTTCATAAATGAGACTGCCTTGATGATGTATGTGGCCTTCAAATGCGACCTACAGAGGATGAGGCCTTATTCCAATGAAAATAACTAAAGACTACTGCACTAGTTTGGAGAACATTATAAATAAAAAAGCAAAGAAGACTTGTCATATTTTTAAGGAATATTCAGTTTTTTGATTAATGAATCAATGGTTTGTACGCTCTGGCAAGTTATTTATTTATTTATTTTTTGTATTAAAATGTACATTTCTGTATAATATTGTAGTTTTCTCTGGTTAATAAAAAAAATTAAATAAAAAATTGTAAATTTTGCAAAATTTATTTAAAAACTAATTGTTATATACTTGCACTAGCATATTATATGACAATTTATTTCAAACTTTGACCTGAGGAGGGCAGTAATACACTTAGCAGTGTCTACACTGCTGGAATTCAAATAGAGAAAAAGAAGAGAGCTAGTTCAAGATGAGCATTTATTGTTCAAATGTATGACATTTAAAAAAAAAAAAAAAAATTGAAAATGAGTGATGGTTTCTCTAGATAAGACCCTTATTTCTCGTCTGGGATCGTGTAGAACACTTTGAAGCTGCACTGAAACTTGACCTTCAACTGTTTGGTGCCCATTGAAGTCCACTATATGGAAAAAAAAAATCCTGGAATGTTTTCATTAAAAATCTTAATTTCTTTTCGACTGAAGAAAGAAAGACATGGACATCTTGGATGACATGGGGGTGAGTAAATTATCAGTAAAAGTTCATTTTTAAAAAAATCCTTTAAAAATCCTTTAAAGTCGGCATGAAACAGAAGTTGCAAGTCTTTTCTTCCATGATGTATCCAAGTGAAAGTTATTTTGATCAAAGATTACAAGAGCAAATTAATTAAAAAAAATAATAATAATGTGCACAGATAAATAATTTATCATATCATAAATAACAAAACAAGAATGGTCAATTTTGATTTCATGGTGACTTTAAATTTGCCATTTAAAGGGGAATATAAAAAAAATAAAAAGGAAAATAATGGCTATGACATGACGTGACATAATCATTAATCATTACGACTAGAACTTCAGCTCCATATAATAAATCCAGTGCAGCAATTTTTCTTCTTCTGGACGGAAATAAACCTCATGAATAATATTCATATATTTGCCTGGTATTGTTCCAATGGCAAAGCTGCAAGTCGTCTATATTAATGAGATAGTAATGACGCTGCGTTGTTTCCCTCCACCGACGAAGGCGTGGCTTATGAATATTAATTACTAATCCTTCGCCATAGTGGCTTTCGAAGCTTAATTCTCGGACGGGAAGTAGCAGTGGACACAAGGGCTGCGCACCACCCCTCAAATCAGATGCGTGCTCTAGAATGCAGTTTAAACCCTAGATGTCCGCTTTAATTTTGTCGAAACAATATTTTCTGTATTGCAGCGTTACTGAATACCAGCGGCTTCCCCGCAGAGTCTGATAACTGACGTGCAGCGTGACGTATCACTGTTGTTAAAGTGAATCATCTCTACTGTAGGGATGCTGAGCTTTAGGCAGGAGGCCTGAAACCATCATTTTATTCCACGTACCACCATATCATTTATCCTTCCTCATCAGCAGCGCAATGGAGGAGATTCTCCGCAAGCTCCAGAAGGAGGCATCGGGCAGTAAACATAAAGCGATCCGGGACTCCTGCAGTGTCGCGTGCGGTAAGAAGAAGATGCACCTGTTTGTGGAGCGTCTGTGAGGAATGAATGACACGCGAGTTTAGCATGTTAAAAATAATGTTTTAATGTTTGAGAGCAGCTATATAAGTGTACAGTCAGAGCACAAGAGTGCCCGCCTTTCACGGATGTTTATTTACAGCAGCTGAATCCTAATGTAACAGCTGTTACAGGATGTGTCGACCTTTTCTGTCAAATTGAACATTAATTTTTTTGAACAACATGAAGAATGGAATGAAAACATGCAAAGTGAAATCAAATGAAATAGTTTTATTTGCAGTGGGCACTCATGCAATGAGCCTATGTGTGCATTTGAACCATGTGTATTTGATTGTTATAATGTTCAATGGTTTGGCTTTAAACCTTTTTATTTTCAAAATGCATGCAGTCAAAAATGAAAAAAGTCCCATGGCCATGTTAATAGTGTGTTTTTGTACATGCACTATGAGTTGCCTACTTTGGAATACCATGCAAATTCAATTATGAATATGTTAATCATATGAAATTATAATTTTACCATTATTTGAGGCATGGCAAAGCCACAGAACTTTTAAATGACAGTCTGTAAGGAAGCTCCTATTAATGGTCAATTTTATCTTTTAATGATTGCTTTAATATATTTATTTATTTGCTTTTTTTGTATATAAGCCCTTTGCTTTTAGTATGACCCAGAAATATAGACAATAACAGAATTATTATTATTAGTAGTAGTAGTAGTAGTCGAATATTCGGGGAAAATAAACAAAAATTTAATTGTATTATATGATAAAAAAAAATATTATTGTAATATTTACATATTTAAAGTGTGATAGATGTTATAGTTAATAGTTAAATATAGTAATAGGTAAATAAACTCATTCTGTGTGTAACTAATAGTCTGTTTAGTGGATGTGCAATAGCAGCTTCAGTGCCATACTATACAATAGTTTAAGATGATGCGGAGCTTCATGCACTTAATTGACCTTTATATCACGAACTCTCAGTCATGCTGTGCCAACAGACCAGGGGCTCAAAACTGATGCTGTGCAACTCTGGCTCATTTTACAGGATCAATGAATAGATCAGATGACAGTATAGCAAAGCCTGATCTGAAATAGTTTTTTTTTTATTGTGAAGCTGTTAGGATTTCTGTGCAGTATTTGTTTCACTTTGAATTATGGGTGGGCGATATGACCAAAATATTATATCATGATACGAGTAATTTTATTTCACGATAATTATATATATCACAATATAGTTATTTTTGGCTTTTTAAATAAGGTTTTTATATCATCCAAATGTTTGATACCATTGAAATTTCACACTTCTCATCACCAATTTCAAAATCACACAAAAACTAATACTGACAAATAAACAGTCTGTGATAAAATAAAAACAAATAAATGAATTAGAAGAAATAGACCTACCTGAAAAACTTCAAGCACTAGAAATAAGAAATACTACTATAACCAGTATATGGCAGCAGAGGAGCACTTATTGGCTTATTAGCCATTTCCACTCCCTAGTAAAAGTAGGAAAAGTCATACAGTCTCATGAAAAACTAAAACTTCTGCAAATAGTGACTGAATTACAAGCAAGTAAAGAGCGCTCCTTTTATAATCACTGTAGTGGTCGGTCAGTTCAGTGTGGTACATTTGATAATAGTAGAATATTTATATTTTCCATATAAAAAATAGTTTCTGTTGTTAATAAAAGTTTTTAAATAATTTTAGATAAATTAATGCAAAACTATAGTAGTATGATTAAATCACCTTAATGATTAATACCCCCCCCACGCCACCAAATCAGGTGCTGTCTGGAGCCCTAAATTGTATAAAGTAATCAAATGTATAAAAAAAACTACATGCCTTCACTGTGTAAATTAAATATACATTTATTATTAAAGAAAGACAAAAGTGATTCAGTTAAGGGCGTTGAGAGATTTTCTGTTGTTTGATTAAAATTAAAGGGTTAGTTCACCAAAAAATGAAAATTCTGTCATTAATTACTCACCCTCATGTCGTTCCACACCCGTAAAACCTTTGTTAATCTTCAGAACACAAATTAAGATATTTTAGTTGAAATCCGATGGCTCTGTGAGGCCTCCATAGGGAGCAATGACATTTCCTCTCTCAAGACCCATAAAGGTATTAAAAACATATTTAAATCAGTTCATGTGAGTACGGTGGTTCAATATTAATATTATAAAGCAACGAGAATATTTTTGGTGCACCAAAAAAACAAAATAACGACTTATTTAGTGATGGACGATTTCAAAACACTGCTTCAGGAAACTTTGGAGCGTATATAAATCAGCGTGTTTCATGGTTCAGATCGCGTGTCAAACTGCTGAAATCACGTGACTTTGGTGCTCCGAACCGCTGATTCGACACGCTGATTTATATACGCTCCGAAGCTTCCTGAAGCAGTGTTTTGAAATCAGCCATCACTAAATAAGTCGTTATTTTGATTTTTTGGCGCTCAAAAAATATTCTCGTTGCTTTATAATATTAATATTGAACCACTGTATTCACATGAACTGATTTAGTACCTTTATGGATCTTGAGAGAGGAAATGTCATTGCTGTCAATGCAGGCCTCACTGAGCCATCGGATTTCAACAAAAATATCTTAATTTGTGTTCCGAAGATTAACAAAGGTCTTACGGGTGTGGAACGACATGAGGGTGAGAAATAAATGACATTATTTTCATTTTTGGGTGAACTAACCCTTTAATGACACAGATGGCAGCAGGTTTATTAGGCTGCTGTCACTTTAAGAACTAATGCATGGATCCAATATACTGTTACACATACGTCATTCTTTCTCAACTGTTTACATTTACTTATGACATAGATGACTGTTTACAAGGATATTTGAAAAGAGTAAAATGGGCATTTTGACACATAAGTGTGTATTTAACCATTCAAGCCTAATTAGGCGGCAAAAAGAACTCAGTTCAGTACTCGCACGCCCTATGAGCATCAGCTTCATGTGTGTGTCTCTCAGAGAGTGCTCAGAAACCGTCTCTCAGACAGTGTGCGCATATAGTGAAATGAGCTCTCTTTCACAGCTTGTTGTGTTTCAGCAGTTTAAAATCACTTGTTTTTAATCTACAATGCTTAATAATAATACGTTTTCGTGAAGGCACAGCATAGCAACGTGGCGTAACCGCGATAGAGACGATAGTCCAAAATCTCTACCAGTTGACAAATTTCTAATGGTTAATGTCTGCCGGTATATCGCTTACTCCTACTTTGAATAGTTAGGAATGATTGGGTTTTTAATTTGTTTAAATGTTTAGGTTTTTTCTTTTCTTTTTTTTTATATTGGTTTTATAATTTTATATAATACTGTCACATAACATTTTTGTTTTACAGAGACCCTTCAAGCTCAGAATGGATCAGTTAAAATCCCACCATCTAAACTCAGGCAAGTGTTTTGATTCCATATGCAATATTTGCATTGTCACAATTGTATTTTGTCAGATACATTGTACTTTCTTTATGATCCATGCAAACATAATCTATAAAAGGCAATAGACAAGCACATTTATTAAGTTTTGCATTATATTCCCTATTTTTAAATCTTTAATTTGTACACAGTGAAAAGGCTTTAATAAAGTATTAAAATGACCAAATGCATAAGAATTTTCCCTTAGCAATTTTCTGGCTATACCTTTTTTTTTTTTTTTTTTAGCTTCTTCTATATTTATTCATACATCAGATGCCTTCATTCAAAGAGTCTAACAAATGATCTCTGAATCATCAGAGGCAGACAGTGACACTAGAAAATGTTAAATACTCTTCCTGAGTTTTATCTTTCATGTTCTGGATGTAAAGTGTGAACTATTTTTGTTGCAGAGAGAAGTGTTTCTTCCCTCTTCAATTGGCACTGGAGTCTAAAAACACTAAACTGGCTCAGACGGCCCTCACTGGAATGCAGGTGTTTGCATTACTAAACAATTCACGTTTTAAGACATACAAAATGATTTAGGTACACTTAAGATAAAGCTGGACCCAATATGTTTTGTCTCTGAATTATTTAATGGTATTTGCTAAGCCAAGCAAAGCATGCTAGACTTATAACTCATTTTGTGATGTTTACAAATGAACACGAATGGACCATATCTTGGGACCAGAATATCACAGAGACTCTTTTGTTTTGGGCCAGCAACCTCCCAGAACACCTTACCAACTGCATAGCAACGTGCTAACAACTATCCAGAACACCCTTGAAGCCACATAGCAACATGTTATTAACCAATCAGAAACTGTGGTTACAGCTGTGGTTGCCTTACATTTACTGTAAAAAATACAATAGCAAATTTTATAGATTGAACTTAAATTTATTTAAAAAAACAAAAACAAACATAGTGTAAATTTATTTAAAGGTGCAGTAAGTGTTTTCTGAGAAACCCTGTTGCTATTTGAAATCAACCCAAACAAACACACCCCTCCCTTCATTGCTCCACCTCTAAAATGCACGAAGTGCATACAAGAGTGGATGTCTCTTTATCATAGCTGAGGTGAAGCAAAATAATCCTTCATGAAAAATAATGCAGAGATGACGAATGAATGACAATGAAGAACAAAAAATGAACACTGATTGGCTCACTGTCTCTCCTCCCTCATCATGAGTAGGCATGCCCCCTACTGATGATTGGCTCACTGTCTCTCGTCCTCATCATGAGTGGACACTCCCCCTACTGCTGATTGGCTCACTGTCTCTCCTCCTCATCATGAGTGGACACTCCCCCTACTGCTGATTGGCTCACTGTCTCTCCTCCTCATCATGAGTGGACACTCCCCATACTGCTGATTGGCTCACTGTCTCTCCTCCTCATCATGAGTGGACACGCCCCCTACTGCTGATTGGCTCACTGTCTCTCCTCCTCATCATGAGTAGGCATGCCCCCTACTGATGATTAGCTCACTCTCTCTCCTCCTCATCATGAGTGGACACTCCCCCTACTGCTGATTGGCTCACTGTCTCTCCTCCTCATCATGAGTAGGCATGCCCCCTACTGATGATTAGCTCACTCTCTCTCCTCCTCATCATGAGTGGACACACCCCCTACTGCTGATTGGCTCACTGTCTCTCCTCCTCATCATGAGTGGACACGCCCCCTACTGCTGATTGGCTCACTGTCTCTCCTCCTCATCATGAGTGGACACTCCCCCTACTGCTGATTGGCTCACTGTCTCTCCTCCTCATCATGAGTGGACACACCCCCTACTGCTGATTGGCTCACTGTCTCTCCTCCTCATCATGAGTGGACACTCCCCATACTGCTGATTGGCTCACTGTCTCTCCTCATCATCATGAGTGGACACGCCCCCTACTGCTGATTGGCTCACTGTCTCTCCTCCTCATCATGAGTAGGCATGCCCCCTACTGATGATTAGCTCACTCTCTCTCCTCCTCATCATGAGTGGACACTCCCCCTATTGCTGATTGGCTCACTGTCTCTCCTCCCTCATCATGAGTAGGCATGCCCCCTACTGATGATTAGCTCACTCTCTCTCCTCCTTTATGAGTGGACACTCCCCCTATTGCTGATTGGCTCACTGTCTCTCCTCCTCATCATGAGTGGACACGCCCCCTACTGCTGATTGGCTCACTGTCTCTCGTCCTCATCATGAGTGGACACTCCCCCTACTGCTGATTGGCTCACTGTCTCTCCTCCTCATCATGAGTGGACACTCCCCCTACTGCTGATTGGCTCACTGTCTCTCCTCCTCATCATGAGTGGACACACCCCCTACTGCTGATTGGCTCACTGTCTCTCCTCCTCATCATGAGTGGACACTCCCCATACTGCTGATTGGCTCACTGTCTCTCCTCCTCATCATGAGTGGACACGCCCCCTACTGCTGATTGGCTCACTGTCTCTCCTCCTCATCATGAGTGGACACTCCCCCTACTGCTGATTGGCTCACTGTCTCTCCTCATCATCATGAATAGGCACTCCCCCTACTGCTGATTGGCTCACTCTCTCTTCTCCCCCATCACGAGTGGACACGCTCCCTACCGCTGATTGGCTCACTCTCTCTCCTCCCCCATCATGAGTGGACATGCCTCCTACCGCTGATTGGCTCACTCTCTCTCCTCCCCCATCATGAGTGGACATGCCTCCTACCGATGATTGGCTCTCTCTCTCTCCTCCTTTATGAGTGGACACTCCCCCTATTGCTGATTGGCTCACTGTCTCTCCTCCTCATCATGAGTGGACACGCCCCCTACTGCTGATTGGCTCACTGTCTCTCGTCCTCATCATGAGTGGACACTCCCCCTACTGCTGATTGGCTCACTGTCTCTCCTCCTCATCATGAGTGGACACTCCCCCTACTGCTGATTGGCTCACTGTCTCTCCTCCTCATCATGAGTGGACACACCCCCTACTGCTGATTGGCTCACTGTCTCTCCTCCTCATCATGAGTGGACACTCCCCATACTGCTGATTGGCTCACTGTCTCTCCTCCTCATCATGAGTGGACACGCCCCCTACTGCTGATTGGCTCACTGTCTCTCCTCCCCCATCATGAATAGGCACTCCCCCTACTGCTGATTGGCTCACTCTCTCTTCTCCCCCATCACGAGTGGACACGCTCCCTACCGCTGATTGGCTCACTCTCTCTCCTCCCCCATCATGAGTGGACATGCCTCCTACCGATGATTGGCTCTCTCTCTTCCCCATCATGAGTGGACAGGCCCCCTACCGCTGATTGGCTACAAGTTTGTTATATGCTCGGTCCAATGCACTTTCAGCAGAATTTCTCAGAAATCTCTTAAGTAATGTTAATTAAGTAATGTTAAATCTGTTTTTTCCTATATATATATATATATATATATATATATATATATTTTTTTTTTTATTATTATTTTACTGTAAAATGACAGTTTTTTCAGTGTATAAAGTAAGCGACTTACCTTTTATCAATTAAAAGGTTTTTACATTTTAACAGGTTTTAAAATTATAATCATTGTTTTTACAGTGAATGCCTAGCATTGTGGTGGCAAGTTTTGCATGCAACCACTCACAATTTCATACATTTATAATTCAGCTTACAAACATGGCAAGATGACAGGTGTTAATTTTTTTTAAATGTTTGTTAGTTCATGCTCCTCTGCATGCATTTTCATGTTTTGCTGTTGTCCTGTGGCGTTGACAGAAGATCCTGTGTGAGGATTGCTTTGTTGCTGTGGAAACAGAGGTTCCAGAGAAGCAGCTGTTGAGTCAGATCCTGGAAGCCATCAGGGTGACGCCCGCCCTACATGAAGACCTGCAGGTGGAGGTCATGAAGGTCCGTGTTTCTCTGTACCTTCATCAAGAGTGTGTGTGATGTGATTTGTGGAGAAAAGATTTGCTCAGCACCGAGCTGGAATAGTCTGTCTCAAAAAATGTTGTGTTGCTTAGCAGGCTTAATGAATTCAGTGTCTGCTCTGCACCCGTCAATTGGACGGATTTGCAGCATTACTGGCACACGTGTGTCTCTAGACACACTGTGTTCCTCATCTCCTCTTTCTAATACTGAAGTGTTGAATCATTTTAGGTAGAGTTGATGCCAAAGTGGCTGTTATATTAAACGGCTAATGTTTTGTAGTTTTCTGTGTTGTAGGTCCTGCTTTGTGTCACCTACTCCTCTACCTTTGAGATCAATGGGCACAACATCTTGAGAATTGCTGAGGTAAGACATGCTTTATTGAGGTTTGACTGACAGAATGAGGCAGCGAATTGCAAATTGCTAATCTGAAGTGAATCTGCCAACCCTCTCATTGAAGTCCTTGTCAAAGACTGCTGTGCTGTGAAGCTGTTTAATGAGGACGATGCAGCAGTTTGGTCACTACTACAGCATTTTGGGTCAAACTTGTACAGTGGCGTTCCACAAAATGGTTGCGCTTCACTTAATCCTGTATTTCAGCTACATTTTTAGTGTCCTGACTTACTATGAAAAAAATCATGTTTTGTCCCGTATTTCTTCTTTTCTATCTTGACTTCATTGCTAGTTGATCATAAAAGCCAGTAGCAGCCTTCTGTCATGTGAGAATAGCCTAAACAAAGAAAGACAATCTTGTCATAGTATATTTTGGAGAACAAAATTACCATCCAATCACAATTCGTGTTTGTTAACTTACAGTTAGTGAAAGCAGGATATTAGAGACTGTGGAGGAGATCACATACACGAAGATGTCAAAGAAGCTTGTGTGTACATTTAACAAGGATCTTCAAAAAGTTTATGAAGTTATTACGCGCAGTAAGTTGTGAAAAAGAACTCAGTGTGTTATCACGCAGATCCCACAATCCCGAATTCAGTTCAAATGCCCCTTATGGCTTAAGAGAATGCAAACAGCTTGGTGAAAACCAGATATGTGCAAAGACTATAAATGAAAAAGGGACACGTGTCAGTGTATTAGATCCAAGCGTTCGGTCTTAAAGGTGCCCAAGAATGCTTTTTCACAAGATGTAATATAAGTCTAAGATGTCCCCTGAATGTGTCTGTGAAGTTTCAGCTCAAAATACCCCATAGATTTTTTTTAATTATTTTTTTTAACTGCCTATTTTGGGGCATCATTAACTATACACTGATTTTGGAAGACCGCCCCTTTAAATGGCATGCTCCCTGCCACACGAGCTCTCGACTATATTACAGTGCATTTACAAAGTTCACATAGCTAACTTTAACCTCATTTAACAGTACATTAGCAACATGCTAATGAAACATTTAGAAAGACAATTTACAAATATCACTAAAAATATCATGTTATCATGGATCATGTCAGTTATTATTGCTCCATCTGCCATTTTTCGCTATTGTTCTTGCTTGCTTACCTAGTCTGATGATTCAGCTGTGCACATCCAGACGTTAATACTGGCTTGTCTAATGCCTTGAACATGGGCTGGCATATGCAAATATTGGGGTCATACATATTAATGATCCCGACTGTTACGTAACAGTCGGTGTTATGTTGAGATCCGCGTGTTTTCCAGAAGTCTTTTAAACAAATTAGATTTATATAAGAAGGAGGAAGCAATGGGGTTTGAAACTCAATGTATGTCTTTTCCATGTACTGAACTCTTGTTATTCAACTATGCCGAGGTAAATTCAATTTTTGATTCTAGGGCACCTTTAATGTGACAGTTGCCTAAAATACCTGTTTGTGTCAATAATTGTGTTGATCATACAGTTGTGTTTATCAAGCAACAAAAGATGTTAAATAAATGTATAAATGTTAAATAAACCTACTGTACTTGTAGATGTAGTTTATTTAAGTTTTATCTTTATCTAATTTGCAGATTTAAACGGATAGTTCACCTAAAAATTAAAGTTATGTCATTATATATTCACAATCATGTCATTTCAAACATGTATGACTTACTTTCTTCTGTGAACCACAAAATAATTTATTTTGAAATATGTCTCCTTGTTTTTTGTCCATACCTTAAAAGTCAATGGGGTCCAATGTATTATTTTCATTGTATGGACTAGTGGTCTTCTCGGGTCTTAAAATCTGTACCCGACTTGAATCAAACTGAATCAAAAAAATTTTTTAAAACCCGACCTGAGACAGACCCGATAAAATTAGACCCAAGTCCGACCCTATCAGACGGCATTTAGCCTATTTTCTGGACCTGAATGTAAACGCCATTGACATGTGCACAGCCTGCAGCTCCGCAGTCAGTCAGGAAAAATCCTGGTGTCTTGCTGGCTGATTTGGCCGCTGGTCCATTACTTTCATTAATTTTTTTACTTGTTTATTATTACTTTATATTATTGC
Organism: Chanodichthys erythropterus; assembly: GCF_024489055.1. NCBI lineage: Eukaryota > Metazoa > Chordata > Actinopteri > Cypriniformes > Xenocyprididae > Chanodichthys > Chanodichthys erythropterus. The sequence continues at coordinate 29,260,484 of NC_090225.1, read as the reverse complement.
CTGTCTGATGGATATGAGTTATTTCTGAGTTCGGCTTTCAACTGTGACCAGTGGATTTGGATTTGATAGTGTTGTGTGCAGCGTCATTAACCTCATCTCTGGCGAAGGGCTTCTGCACATAAAAAAGAAAAGCCTGCATGAATAAACAGCTAATGAAGTGAGTGGCATTTCTTGATGGATCTCAAAGCTATAAGATTAATTTCTGTGTGCGAGGTTACAAACGTTTGTTCCTTTTCTAAGTGCGTTTCTCAAAAATGCACTTGACATGAACGCACAAATACACTCTGCAAGTGCCTCATTACATCCTAACTTTTGCCGTAATGTTATTTACCTGACCATAAGATGATTAAAGTTTATTTTAATCCATGCTGATGGCGCTCGTTAAAACGGTAGGCAATAATATGGAGCAAATGTGGAAGCAACCATGCATATAATCAATTCGGATTCAGAGAGAACTTGTGTGATAATGTTGTCATAGAATTGTTTTAAATAATACAATTGTGTTAAAAAGAATTCGGAATTCTTCTCAGGTCTGTTCGGAAAAAGCACATTTATTTTAAATTATTCGAGACAACTAATACTGAACCTGACCCGTGTCCGAGGCACTCATCAAAGTTTTGGACCCGAACCTGCTCGTGGACCTGTGAAGACATCTATTATGGACATAAACAGTTGAAAAATGATTCAATATATCTTTGAAAGAAAGAAATTTGTGAATAAATAATGACTAATTATTTTTGGGTGAACTATCCCTTTAAAGACCCTAGTTTTTTTTTGTTTACCTGAGAGGCAAAATAAGCTGAAAAACATGTAAGACTAAATAAAGCTGAATTGACCCATCTGACCCGTGTAGTATCAGAGATGGCTCTGGTTCTGTCGATTTGAATCTGAATCACAGCTTTAAATCCTTGCCATTGTTATGGTGGCACTTCAGTGCAAGTCAGTTTTCATTTTTGGGTGAACTAACCCTTTAATTGTGAAATTTACTAGTAATTTTTTAATGAAAACCGTATCGAACTATATTTTTTCAGGATATAAAAAGTTCTTGAGGGTGGTTGTGTCTTTGTCACATTTTTAACCCCATAATGTTGTTGCTTCACACCACTGTTATTCCCCCACTAATTGTAATTTTAAGAGAAATTTTAGATATGAACAATGCATGCAGATTTTATGCATTATGCAAATTTAAAGACTTTCAAACAGTTGCATGCTAAGTGATCAGATCTCATACTGCCTGTGTAGACTGGGTTTCTCCCCCTCCTTTGTGTGTCTAACTGTATTATCTTGCCTCTGGTTGGCCATAAACGGCTCATAAAAGCACATCATCATGTGTGAATGGGTCTGGTAGTGCCAGACATCTTATTTTCACACAGGACTGTTCTGAGGAGCCCCAGGGAGCCAGCCATACAGAATGAGGCTGAAATAAAGTATGTGCAGTCATACGGCAGACTCATAAAGTATTTGGACACTGCATTTGATAAAAGAATATCAAAGCAAGTCTGCTTAGTCAAGGGATAATCGTCTGCAATCGTCTGTAATACGTGAAGTGGAGAACTGCCGAACGTGAAGTGGAGTGAATTCAAGTAGTCTAATGTACAAGTTAAACGGGACCTAAGTTTAATGTAGGTTAAATGGGACCTATTATGCAAAATCCACTTTTACATGGTGTTTGAACATAAATGTGTGTTAGCACCCTATAATGATAAAAATTCATCCACTTCTTTTTATAATCCCCATAAAACCTCAACAGTCTGATAGAACAAGCCGTTTTCATTTTTGAGCAATGTGACGTCACATTGCCCAGGCCCCGCCCACAACTGCTGACGGACTCTTCCTTATTAGCATAGTTTCTGCTCTGAGCGAGTTGTACACTGTCCGCCATTGTCTCGAAAGCTGTAGCGACAAGAATGTCTGGTAAGCGATTGAGGTGTTTTGTTGACTAGTGAACATAACAGTCTTCATGTACTCCTGACATCTGAGTCGCTGAACGCAGTGGATTAGTTTTGTTTTTGAAGGGAATGAGCCACAGATCTAATATACACATGTGATTTCTGTCCCGCTGTTTACGTTAACAGACATAACTGACTGTGTTTGTGAACTTTGTGTGTTTTTGACATAACCTTGTGTGTATTTGACAGTTTAAACACAATAAGACATGAAGGAGAACTTAGTTTAATACTCACGAGACGTGCCGTCTGACAGCCAGCTTTCTGTGCGTGTACGTTCAGAAAACAATAAATTGGAAGTTTAAACTGATATAGCTTTAAAACGCATGCAGATAAACTTTAATTATGATGAAGAACTGCAATGTTTGTGAGAGTGATCACAATATAGATGTTTATCAAAACCAAGCAGATGATTTGTTAGTATTCTGCAGAGTATTCGATGCAGGCAGGAGCTGTTGAAGGAAGTGCTTTCCTGAAAATGGGGCGGGGAGCAGCAGCTCATTTGCATTTAAAGACACATGCAGGAAAACAGCATGTTTTCCCTTCCACTCAAAAATTTAGATTTAAAACATGCTATAATGATCTGTGGGGTATTTTGAGCTGAAATTTCACAGACACATTCTGGGGACACCAGAGACTTATATTACACCTTGTAAAAAGGGGCATTATAGGTCCCCTTTAAAGCTGTTCGTGATATTTGTAGCGCTAAATTTGATTGGAAGGGTTAAAACGGCAGTCATTTTCATCAGTTACGGCTCATTAGATCCTATATTCTTTCTGCTTTAAATCAGACACAAAGATAAAATATTGCAGTAAAATTACATTTATTTGAATTAATTATCGAGAGACAGATGTGTGTGTGAATTCCAGTGCCTCTACACACATTGAAGCTGTGAGTTTAATGAAAAACGACAATGTTACTCCCTCACTGCTGAGATAATGTAGTGATTCAGTAGCAAAGCTATGTTATTAATATAAGTCATAGGGCAGTGATGATGAAAACAATTTTCTGTGCTCCTGAATGTTTCTGTGTGTCGATCTCTATGTGTGAGTGAAATGTGTGTGTGTGTTTCAATGAAAACAGCACATTAAAATAGAACAGTGATTAAACTGACTGGAACTATCTGTGCATTAAGTAAGCAATAAGGTAGAGAGGCTGTGCTGTAGTCACGGCTGAAGGGCGTTGTTAGGTACGACGCGAAGCAGAGTTACCCCTTTAGCCATGACTTATTCACGATACAGCACTAGCCTCGAGTACCTTATTGCTTTTATAAAATGGTTACCACACAAAACCAATATTAAAGGGTCATGAACCCGGATTGTCAACAGACCCGGAAGAGAAGACAATGCTGAATAAAGTCGTAGTTTTTGTTATTTTTGGACCAAAATGTATTTTCGATGCTTCTAACTAACCCACTGATATCACATGGACTACTTTGATGATGTTTTTATTACCTTTCTGGACATGGACAGTATACTGTATATACATTTTCAATGGAGGTACAGAAAGCTCTCGGGACTAAATCGAGTCGTTAATGACATAATTTTCATTTTAAAGACAGAAATATGTATCAATGCAACTTTCATGAAGTAAACTTTTTCTAAAAGCCTTCCTTCCACCGGAAAAAAATAGTCCCTTACTGTGAACAGCAACAGAAGTTACAGTTTCACGCCATTAGATGGCGGCAAAGACTTTATCTTTATGAGTGTGTCAGTCAGTAGGGAAGACTTTTACATTGAAAATTCACGGAACAAAACGCATCTGACAAATGCTTTGACTAGCGCTGTCAGTCACGGGAAAACCCCTTAACTGCTAAAAGGACAAGATATTACATCAGACATTTTTTTTTATGAACATGACCTGAAGGAAAATGCTAAATCTGAATGCAGGTAATAAACTCGCTCACTCAATCTCTTTCTCACAATACTCTTCTACATGATACAGGAAGCTAAAATAAACAATATCAATTGAGAACATACAGTTTACGTTGCTAAGAGTGTTTGCTAAGGGTGTTGTGTAGTGATACACAGAACCATTGGGTGAAGCGATCATAGCCGTGTCTTATCGTGAATAAAACACAGCTATTGACCAATCAGAATCAAGGACAGGGACCATGACAGACCATGATTTACAGAGTATCACAAGATAACATAATTGCATTTCACAAAAGGTAGTTTGTAAGGTATAAATAGTAAAAAAATTGATATAGCTACTGATCTAAGTAAAGACAAATGCTGTTTGTATGATTTATGGTTGCCAAACGTTAATGGAACATGTCCAGAGTTAATGTGATAAACTACGCCTGTGGTTACTCCCACTTCATACATCCAATAAAAAACCCCTTGACATCATTTGATTAAAAGACATCGCAAAATGGGTTAGAAATATGAATTTAGTTCTTAGAAAAGCTCTAGCTGTGTTTGTTTGCCGATGGCACTTGGTTTGATATATTCTATTTAATGCAAAGACATGCAGTTGTTTGTATCCAGATTACTAAATGAGTTTGACTGAGCATTTTGATTTCATGTAAGGTAGTTGTTTTTTATTAGGAGTCTAGAATGTCACAGTATCACACCATGAAGGCCTCTCCCCCGACATCTCACTTCCGTCATGAAACAAATTTTCCAACAGTGTGTCATTCGTTGCTATGGTTACAGGTAATCGTGGTCACAGATGCCACGTCTTAGATCCTTTTTCCACGACCAAGCATGACAGAGTCACACAACAGCAGATGCTCTGCACTCAGTCTTTCTGTTTGCTAAATGAAAGATTCCACTTCAGGGTCACTTTGTTGATCAGAGACGGGCTTAACGGAGACCTTTTCACATAACAAACACATGCTCAGCAGGATCATTGTTGTAATTGCTCGGTCAATTATTCTTCTCCGAAATGAATCGCATTTTTGAGGGCCTAAACATGTTTGAAAACTCATGAAACTTTGCACATGCGTCAGAAGTGGTGAAAATTTACATCTGATATGGGTTTCAGAATTAGGTGTGGCAAAATGGCTCGATAGCGCCACCTACAAATTTTCAATTAATCGCCCTTCGTGCTGTGTTTCACGTACAAGTATGAAATTCTGTAGACACATGTAAAAGCCCAATACCTAAAAAAGCCCCTGGGTGCAAAATCTGAAAACCCAACAGGAAGATGGATTTGATAGATTTTGAATTTTCTCTGCTAAATTTTTGCAGTTTTTGCCATATCCAGTCCTTGTACTTTAATGAACTCCTTTTATCAGATCAACATCATGTTTGGTCAGTCTAACCTTAAGGCCTTAGTGACATTAAATTGCGAAGATCTAGAGTTTTCACCATGGCAGCCTGATAAAGTTCGATGTTTCGCCACGAAATAGGAAGTTCTTGTAATTCAAGGCAAGACAATTTTATTTGTATAGCACATTTCATACACAATGGTAATTCAAAGTGCTTTACATAAAAAAGAATAATAAAAATAGAACATAAGGAATAGAAATAACAGTAATGCATTAAAAGTCAGAATAACAAGATGATACATAAAATATATAAAATACATTAAAAATGAAATAAAAACAGGAAAAGGAATTAAAAGAATAAAAAGATAATACATATAAAATAAAGTGCAAACAGTTTGGACATAGCACAGTGCTCAATCATCAAATGCATAGATAAAAATATGTGTTTTGAGTCTGGATTTGAATGTGGCTACTGTTGGAGCACACCTGATCTCTTCTGGAAGCTGGTTCCAGCTGCGGCTGGCGTAACAGCTAAAAGCAGACTCTCCTTGCTTTGAGGGAACCCTTGGTATTTCTAAATGACTTGTTCCTGATGATCTGAGTGATCTGTTAGGTTTATATTCTATGAGCATATCTGCAATGTATTGAGTTCCTAGACCATTGAGTGATTTATAAACAAGTAACAGTACTTTAAAATCAATTCTAAATGCAACTGGAAGCCAGTGCAAGGACCTGAGGACTGGTGTGATGTGTTCATGTTTTCGGGTTCTGCTCAGAATCCTAGCAGCAGCGTTCTGTACGAGCTGCAGCTGTCTTATGGTCTTTTTGGGAAGACCAGTGAGGAGCCCATTACAATAATCCACCCTGCTGGTGATGAAAGCATGAACAAAAGTTTCTCTAAGTCTTGACTGGAGACAAAGCATCTAATTCTTGCAATATTTTTGAGGTGATATGATAATACGCTGATTTAGTTATTGTCTTTACATGGCTACTGAAACTCAGGTCTGACTCCAAAATCACACCAAGATTCCTGACTTGATTTTTAGTTGTTTGACCCCTAGAGTGAAGGTACATGTTCACTTTGAGAACTTCATCTTTGTTTCCAAACGCAATGATTTCAGTTTTGTCTTTTTTTAACTGAAGGAAGTTTAGACACATACATTTTTAATTTCATCAATGAACTGGCACAGGGAGTCAATGGGGCTGTAGTCGTTAGGTGATAGGGCGTTAGTGAATTCAGGCATACAATGTCCGATCTGCCCCAAACTTCACATGTTTAATAAGGGTACTGGCCTGAAGACATGCCAAAATTTAGACATAGTGCCACCAGCTGGTAGCAGGAAGTGTGGCAAATACAAATGACTGACGTTGTCTTCCTATATTTATATACTTAAATGCGTATTGCCCAGCTTGCTCTGTTTTCCTAAAGTCACCGGATGGCGGTGGCATGGATCCGTGGTCCCTTTCTGTTTTCCTTTTCCTGAATTCCATTTTAATGGTTTAATTAAATTTTGATAATCAAAAATCATGTCTAAGCAATTGAATAATTGAACTTTTTTACAATAATAAGGCCCTATGAAATGCGTTATTTTTTCAGAAATTCTGTGTTGTCCATTTTAATTTTTCTGGCTTCATGATATAATAAAATTTTTTTTAAATGGTAATCAAATGAAAGCATAAAAACATTTTTATTATTATTTTGGAAGTACTGTATATACTGAACAATAGTAATATGTTTCTGTCACAGTTTTTTTTTTATATATTGATGGGTTGTAGTAAAGAGCGTTGGGTTTCTGTGTGTATCTGTCAGTGCTGATGAAGAGACTCTCCGATCGGCTCTGGAGATGAAGCTCATGTGTTCGTGTCCTGAAATAGCGATATGGCAACACCAAGAACATGCTTTAGTGTGTGGGGGCCATCTAAATAAGTTGTGTTCCAAATTTGAGGTATATATATTAAAAAATTAGCTTTCAGTAAGAATTTGTTTAGGTGCAGTACCAAATGTTTCCACTAGATGAAATTTGTTTCACATTAATTTCCAATGCAGTCATTTTTGACCATTACAAGTGTGACTTCTTTTTTTTCAGGGCCATTTTAACTTTTCAAATAATTTCCATGATTTTTGTGTGTGTGTTCACAAACATAGCAAGTGGCAAAACCTTTACCAACTTTCGTGCCATTGCAATGAAATTCTAAAAAAAAAATAAAAAAATTTTGACTGAAGAGCACTAGAGGAATAACCACATTTGACATGCAAAATATCGACAGCTGCTATCAACGAGAATGATGATTACTTTCATTGCCACAGCAGAACAAAGGCAGTTTGTCATGGTGGATATTAGAAGTTGCTCAAAATCTCTGCTGCATCGTTGTGTGTCTTCAGGTGTGTATCGAGACGTACATAGCGAGTTGTCATCAACGCAGTATCAACACAGCGGTCAGGGCCACTCTCAGCCAGATCCTCGGAGACCTCACCCTACAGCTACGCCATAGACAAGAAAACACAGTGAGTCACAGCCGTTTACAGAGATTATCAATCACATGCACATGTCTATAACCCCTTATTACACAGATCTATGAAATATACTTGTGTGATTGGTCAGTGGTAGCATTCTGTTTTCAAATATTTTGGTAATACTATAAAATAAGGTCTCATTCGTTAACATTAGTTAACATGAACTAACAGTCAGCAATATATATATATATATATATATATATGTATATATATGAAAGCAATCGATTCATAGCTGTAAGTTTCATGTATCATGTGCTCTTTTTCTAATATAGTAATATAAATTTCAGTATTTTGTGCACAAGTTCCCAAGATCCCTTGTGACGTAAACTCTAATTTTTTGTTTTAAAACTTCTGAATCATTTCTAGAATGTTAAGCATGATTTGATGTTATGAGAATGTCATTGTTATGAGTCTGGTTGTATTTTTACAGGGTGTTGATGGCGAGGAACGCTGCATACCTGCGCACCAGCGCAAAGGTACACGCAATCAATAAACCATCCGTCGTATCATTTTCATTTTGCTGATAAACCACAACCATTTTCATAGCTCAACTAGTATATTGCATTTACTGATGTTAACAGCTGCCAGTAAAAACATAATGGGTCTGTTCTGGAATTACATAAAAAGGTTCCCAACCTTTTTCTGAGAGGATCCTTTTTTACAAATCATAGTCCTTATGAGTGTTCTGCTAAGATAATAACACAGTAATCTAAAAAGAATAAAAATACTTCACAGGAACAATAGTCCACAATTGGGGTAATAGTCCATTAATTAAACAACATTAAACTGTTTTTATTGATACTTTTCAATATGTAATTAATTACACATATAAGCAACATTTATTTAGTTTCTTTAGATTAATCTTTAATGTAATATTATAATAATTATTATGTCATTTATTTATTTATATTAACTGAGACTTGTTATAAATGGTGTATTGCCGTCTCTGTGAGGAATACATGCAATGCTGTCTTGAACTGGGCCAAATTAAAGGTGCAATAAGCAATTTCTGAGAAACACTGTTGATATTTGAAATCAACAAAACAAACCCCCCCCTACCCCAAAGGATCACACCCCTACTTCATAGCACCGCCCCCAAATCCACAGACGCGCTTTGCGACACAGGAACATGATGTAAATCATGAGTGGTTAGTTATGAGTGAGTTAGTTATGTATATGTTTATGCATTTTTTCAGATGTGTCTCCTACTACTGAAGCGCTGTATGAAGATGTTGTTCGGGTGCTCACTGTTTTCTGTGACAAACTGGAGTCTGTCTCAAAGTAAGCTTTACATTTAAGCTTTTACATTTACATTTAAGCTTGTCATCAACTTATTGTAGTCATTATTAGTAGACTAGTATTAGTATTACTATTATTAGTGGTGTTTGCTTAGATGAACATCACTTTTGCTATAGCTCCTACTGAGCAAAATCTTAATGCTCATGTATCGCTCAGAGTGTTAAACCTCTGGCAAAAGGCATGAATGATGCCTCAAATCATGTGTCTAGTTGAGGGGAGGAGTGCTAATGCTTTTCTAATCTGTTTTAAGATTATTGCCTGATGAACAATAAAATAAAAATCCCATTGACTTGCATTGAAGGAGGAACAAAAAATATTATATAGTCAAGACTCAGATCTGTCATACTCTGTGTCCGAATATGCCTACAGTACGTGTATAAACAGTACGTGAATTGAGTAGTATGTCTGAATTTGAGTATTCATAAAACGAAAAGTAGGTAACCAAAGCCAACAGATGTAGTACACCTGGATTTAATTTATATTACATAAATCCATACTATATAGAATGTACTTTTTAATAGTTTGTTCCTCATCAAATATTGTAGGACTGTGCATGATTTTGTAAGCGCACTAGTGTTTTATCAATGTGATGAGAGAAATATGTGTTTTTTTTCTTTAGTGAAAACCAGCTGCTGCAGCTGTTGTACCTGGAGTGTATTCTGTCTATGCTGAGCAGCTGTCCTCCCACAATGCACCTGCATCGTAATTTCACTGACCTCATCTGGTGAGACTTGTTTAAATCAAGAGTGTTGGCACTTTATCTAGTTAAACATAGCTCAGCTTATGCACAAATATTATTAATGTTTAATTCATTTACAGTTAATTGCATTAAATTAACATCATAATCATACATTTTCCATATGATTGTAAGTGTGGATAAATGACTTCTTAATGTGTATGTATTGAACTTAGACTGTAAGTGAGAAAACCAGGCAAAACATTAATTATATTTTCAATTATTTGTACAGTATGTAAATATTAAAGTTGGCATGAAATGGAAGTTGTGATAGACTTTCTTCCATAGAGTGACTTATATACAAGTGAAACAGCTTCTGGGATGAGAAAAAAAATGTTGGGTGGGACTTGATTATGTCCATGGGGAATTGTTTGGATTGTTGTGGTTTGCTATTGGTGGATCTCATGTGAGTGACAGGTTGCCCCGCCCTCATCATCAATCATCATGAGAGAAGAGAGGGAGGGGAAGATATTTTGATTAAAGTTTATGAGGCGCATGAACTAAACAAAATAATGATGTGCACACATAAATCATTTATAATAAATACTGCTATAATCCATAAAAAAATAAGAATAGCCTATTTTGATTTCCTGGTGACTTTAATCAGGCTTTAACATTAACATGGTATCACTATTATACAATATCCAATAAACACATCTATTTCTTGTAAACGTATAATCTCAATTTGTGTTACTTTGGTCTTACAAAGTGATTATTATGATTCTAAGAGGAACATGATGCAATTATACATCATAAGTGTGTACTGTCTGTACACAGGAAGCAGCTGTGTCCAACTCTGGTGGTGATTATGGGAAACCCAGCGAGTGATAAAACCATCACCTCTGCCCATGGAGGGCAATCTCAGGACTCAGAAGGGGCACCAGGGACAGCGGTTTTGGATCAAGGCCGGGGTTCTGGCTGCTCATCGAGTGCTCCCGGCATGATTGGGCCAGTAGTTCGCACCATCTGCTACGTGGCAGCAGAGTTAGTCCGTCTGGTGGGCTGTATCGAGTCCATGAAGCCTGTTTTGCAGTCCCTGTACCACCGTATTCTGCTCTACCCACCACCCCAGCACAGAGTGGAGGCCATTAAGATTATGAAGGAGGTGAGATCTTCACAAATAAGACATCAAAGAACTGGCTTCAGATCAGCTTCAAAAAGTTGCACTTGAACACGCCACAAATACTGCATTCAACTGGCAACTAGCATGTATGTTCTGCGCTTGTGTGAGAGGAAAAAACTTTCTGTATACCAGCAGGTGGCAGTAGTCTGTAGTCGTAAAACAGAATTAGTTCTGCGGATATACAAACCGTAAACAAAGCTGCGCTTGCTTACCATTTTGATTATGAATCATGCTGATCAGTTGGCCTTCACCCTCTTCATTCCAGACGGACATGTCGTTATAAAAATATTTGCATATTGAGATGCTCAGGTAAGATAAAGATGTAAAATTGGAAGAGCCTTCTGTGTTTGCACTCTTGACTTTGCTCGCTTTCATTACTTTCATTTTTCTTCTTGTGCACTGGTTTGCTGAGCTAAGCCAATCAGATTGATCTGTCTCACCAGCTGCCCAATGGTGATTCAACATGCTCAATCAGACAAAAGTTACATTGAGAAACAGTAAACATTATTCAGTTACATACATTATCGACAGTGTTACCTGGACCGAGAAATTCCAGTTCATTTGTCAGCAAAACTCAGCTGAATGATGCAAAATGCGTCAGCAGATTGTACTTCCGCATGTTTGTATCCCCGCCCACGAACAGTCGGATCGATAGAGGGTTATTAATAAAACAGTTATTGTAAGTGCTGGTTTGTCACTGAAAATTGTATCGTACTTTGTCTACTCTTTAAACAGCATTATGGTGAAAATGGAACACTATGGCGACAGCTTTTTTACCTGTACGTGACAGCATTTCACTTCATGGGGTTGGACAGAAGGTGTTCCCCATTCTTCCAAATTAACTTATCAAACTAGAGGTCAGCAATCCCGTGCCAAGACTGTGGGACCAGCCACAACAGAGTGTGGCGCAGGACAACTTTTGAATTGCTGAGTGCAGATGCGGGAGAAGATTCTGATATGTGTGCAGGAAGCGTGAGAAAGAAATGACCCATGGGCTTCTGCAAAATATATTTATCTTATAATAACAGCATGTAGATGTCTGCAACTGGAGATCTGAAGTGTGGAAATGGGAAAAAATAGCCTATAGACACTGAAATGAGACCAAATCTAACCGGACTGGGACTGAAAAATCCATGTAGACCTCTTCCTACAGGCTTTTGCAGGCAGGAACTGGACAAAATGTGAAATTTTCGGGCAAAAACTGGGATAAAATGGAACATATTTTAGGTGGGAGCGGTACAGAATCTTGTGGGAGCAAGCAGGGGGGTTTGAAAAATCCATCCTGCGCAGACCTCTAGATGAAATGGCAGTTTCTTTGTTTTTCCTCTCTGTTCAGCCTGAATTAATGTGCCCGTATTCATTCAAGTTTAAATGTTGACTACAAGCAAGGAGGTTTTTCAGATATTCAGTAGCATGTTTTTTCCGTATTTACAATTCTTTGCAGCCTTTAGCTGCTGCCTACAACACACTGGATACTTCACTGGAAACCAAAAATAACTCTCTCAAACTATATGTTTAGTCTATGAATTCTTGCACCTGGGAACAATACAAGTCAACATTGTGACTAAAAGTTTGCTAAGAAGGATTTCCTCCTAAAGCAAGGGGGTATTTGACTCCAGTCAAGCCTCTCCATAGCAGACTAGGACTAAGATTTTTCCACCAGAGAAGAATACCCAACTATGATGACTCTCTAAGAACCCCAGAAATGTGAAAGACATTACAAAAGCGTCTCATTTTATGCCACAGACATTTGATTGTATCTTTACCGCCACCTTGAGTTCTGAGGTTTTCTGTCCTAATAAGCAGGATGTCGTTCCTCTCGCCCCCTCCAGATTGTGGGAAGTCCCCAGCGCTTGTTTGACCTGGCTGGTCCATGCGTCATTGAGCATGAGACAAGAAAGAGGTCTTTCTCAAAAAGGAAGTCACATCTTGATCTTCTCAAACTGTAAGATATTTTGTTTCTAATTCAAAGAAAACCAGACATTTTAAGGCAAATTCACACTGCACTGACAGACGCCGGCTAACCCAAACTCGACAGACCAAACAGACCAAATGTGCTGTTCGCTGTTGACCAATGTCTGTTGATGCAGTGTAATTGGCCTTTAGTGTATCTTAAGCCAAGTCAAGTTTAGATTCTTTTCAGTGTTGATGCAAAATTTGTTCCTTAAGTAATGTCTTTCCTATTATCTCAGGGTAATGGATGGTATAACCGAAGCATGCATGAAGGGTGGGATTGAGGCCTGCTACTCCTCCGTCTCCTGCGCTTGTGCCCTATTGGGTGCTTTAGATGAGCTCAGTCAAGGGCGTGGCCTGCTGCAAGACCAGTTTCGCATGCTGCTGCGGCGATTGGATGAGCTTAAGGAAGGGGCGGAGTCAATGCGTGAGTCTGTAGAACTCAACGAAGCTGATTTCCGCTGGCAGCGACGTGTGCTTTCGTCTGAGAACGCCGCCTGGGAGACCAGCATTACTGAACGCAGCCCTGACATCAGCATCAGCGTCACCACTGACACAGGCCAGACCACTTTAGAGGGGGACGTGGGTCAGACCACTCTGGAAGGGGAAATGGGCCAGACAACTCCAGAAGACTGCGTGGAGGAACCGCGCCTACCATCTCCTTCTTCCTGCCGGGCCGCAGTGGGAACTCGCCCAGACCTGCCAGAATGTGTGCGAGAAAGTGGCGCCCCAGAAGCCCCGTCCAGTACGGCCCCTCCTGATGTAGTGCAGCGCAGCCACGGCCTGGCCTACCCTGACATCACCAACTTCCTGTCTGTGGAGTCTCGGACACGCTCACACGGCTCACGCTACAGCGAAAGTAACTTCAGTGCGGACGAGCAGGAGCTGTCACGCACAGAGTTCGATTCGTGTGACCAGTACTCGATGGCTGCAGAAAAGGACTCGGGACGCTCCGACGTGTCCGACATGGGTTCTGATAACTGCTCTCTGGCTGACGAGGAGCAGACGCCGCGGGACTGTCCTGGGCACCGTACTCTACGAACAGCTGCTCTGTCCCTAAAACTGCTGAAGAACCAGGAAGCAGATCAACAGAGCGCCCGGCTCTTTGTGCAGTCTCTAGCTGCACTGCTCCCACGCCTGCTGGGACTGCACAGCACCACGGATGTAGACGTGTCGCTGCAGAACTTCTCTTCCACCTTCTGTTCGGGTCTGCAAGCAGGTAACCTGCTGAATGTTGTATACTATAATGAACTGATAGTTTGTTTATAGACTACTTGCCTATATCACATTTTATAGGCCAGGAGTGTCCAGTCCTGCTCCTGGAGGGCCACTATCCTGTAGAGTTTAGATGTGTTTGACTGTGGCTGGATTTAAGCAATCAGTGACATTTTTTCAGGTTCATTTACATAAAAATGAGACAATATAACATTAAGATTACATGAAAAGAGTTTTTACTGTTATAAATACACAGATTTGTGAGCTTTAGCAGAACTGAAGGTGACAGATTAAGTATGAAACACACATGATCATTGTCATCTGTGAATCTGGCCAATCTTGAAACAGCAGCTGTCGTCATCAGAGCTTGTGCAGCCGCTCTGGAGAAGCTGCGCAGAATAAGCCAGTCGACTGTTCTCAAATCGCTCTCGCTGCACTTTCATGGCATATATCACAGTGATGTGGCATCGGCGCCGTCTCAAGTCGAACAAAGTTTCTAACTGGCATGCACTGTTTCAAGCCAAACGCCGCTCGATTTGTGCAGTACCGCATGAAGTCGAATACACTTTTTAAAGGGTTAGTTCACCCAAAAATGAAAATTCTGTCATTAATGACTCACCCTCATGTCATTCCAAACCTGTAAGACCTCCGTTCATCTTCAGAACACAGTTCAAGATATTTTAGATTTAGTCCGAGAGCTTTCTGTCCCTCCATTGAAAATGTATGTACGGTATACTGTCCACAAGGGTAATAAAAACTTCATCAAAGTAGTCCATGTGACATCAGAGGGTCAGATAGAGTTTGTTAAAGCATCGAAAATACATTTTGGTCCAAAAATAACAAAAACTACGAATTTATTCAGCTTTTTATTCTCTTCCGGGTCTGTTGTCAATTTGCGTTCACAACTCCACCGCTGCTTCTTCTTCTTTCTTGTTTTACGGCGATTGGCATCCAGCTTATTGGTGCATTACCGCCCTCTTCTGCTCCGGAGTGTGGTTCACGACGTAAGACGCTGATGACGTGTTATCCGGTGCGCCCGAGCTTCGTTTACAGTCTGAGGGAGACGCACGCTGTATTCAAGCTATTCTACATTGTTTGTATTTTGGTATTGCTATATTTTTTAAAATGGTGTGTAAGTGCGCATGTTGCCAAATCGCCAAAAACAACCACAGCGACGTAAAAGTGCATTACCAACACCGACAGATGAAAGGATTCAATGGAATCAATTCAATGGAATCAATTCAATGGAAAGAATTCCAGAAGAGAAGACAATGCTGAATAAAGTCGTAGTTTTTGTTATTTTTGGACCAAAATGTATTTTTTATGCTTCAACAAACTCTAACTGACCCTCTGATGTCACATGGACTACTTTGATGATGTTTTTATTACCTTTCTGGACATGGACAGTATACCGTACATACACTTTCAATGGAGGGACAGAAAGCTCTCGGACTAAATCTAAAATATCTTAAACTGTGTTCCAAAGACATGAGGGTGAGTCATTAATGATATAATTTTCATTTTTGGGTGAACTAACCCTTTAAGGAATTCTGAAGTTGGGGAACTCTTTAGTGGATTCCCCCCTTAAAGGCATAGTTCACCCAAAAATGAAAATTCTGTCATCATTTTTTTTTTTTTTCATTGTTGTTCCAAACAATGTATGACTTTCATTAAATAAGATTATAGGTATAATTTCAGCCATTACTAACAAGAACCAACAAGGTTTGTACATTGTACCTTGTTCACATGCACTGAACACCGAAACCATATACTATTGTTGTCCACATGCATCAGATCAGACATATAGGTCCTGTTTACACCTGGTATTAAGATGCATTTTTGTCAATCGGATCACAAGTGGATGATGCTGAATACAGGTCTCTTCGACCACTTTCGACCACTTCCAGAGGTAGTCGAAAACACATTTATTTGAAGAGCCACAAAAGACCACCTATTCTCCACTTACTGACCTAATGCATAAACATTATGGGATTTAAACTTTGTTGACTGAAGACCCAAGTTAGACGAAAATGCATCAAGCATGTTCCCTCACCATTCCTGATTTCTAACACACACTCACAGCGTTCGGCTGGTCATATGGCTGTCAGAGCAGAAACGAAACCTGCTGCTCTCTGTATGTCCTTCCTTTCATATGTAAATTGCACAAGCTTATTTTGTCCATTAGATAGAAAGATCTTAAAAAAACATGCATTTACCCGCCTATAGACCCTCCCCTCAAAATCAGACAAAGTGGTTGAAAGTAGACAAAAGTTGAAAGTAGGATTAAAATACCAGGTGTAAATGGGTATATGTTTCACTTGTCCACCTTGTGATCCAATCAACCAAAACACATCTTAATACCAGGTGTAAACAGGGCCTTAGAGACACTTTAAGTTTACTGTAAAGGTTTTTGTATAAGTACAGTTGAAGGTAATATGATGTTATTGTGTGGTCTTATAGGTGGGGTTCATTCTCCAGGTTTCGAGGGCAGTGAAAACCTGAGTTGCCAGGCTCTGATGAATGCAGATGGATTGTACCTGGTTTCCTATTATGCTTTACTGCTGAACCTCAAACTGTGCTGCTGTGACTACTACCACAGAAAACCCTCGTGTGCTCTGGTGTCTTTGGTATTCATGCAAATCTGCATTCATTTAACATAAATTTGAAATATCTGAGGCATCTCTGAATTAACAGAGGCCCAGCCCAAACAATCTGATGGTGGTGATGAACGCGCTGTGTCTGTGTGTGTAGAAGGAGTTTGTGCGTCAGATCCAGAGCAGTGGGGTTCTGGTGGTTCTGTCTCAGGCCTGGATCGAGGAGCTCTACAACCAGGTTTTGGAGAGAAACCTGCTGGGAGAGGCGGGATACTGGGGCTCGGCAGAGGAGCATTCCTTACCTCTCATCACCATGCTCACTGGTAATACTGCTTTGTGTGTTATGAACTGTAGAGGTCTCAGATGAGCAATTATTGGTACAAATCCACAGTGTGAAGGATAAAATATATAACATATATTTGTGTATTGTGAATTGTCAGACATTGATGGACTGGGCAGCAGTGCTATTGGTGGTCAGCTGATCAGAAAGGCCTCAACACAGTCTCCCTTTACCTGCGACAAGAATGGCAGTGACAACTTGGTGGCAGGTACAGTGTGAGAAATGTCATAAATGTGTATCACACAAACACATTCACAAAGTGATAACAGGTTTCTTTGTCAGCTCTCAAAACAAATGCACTTGTGCAGTTGATCTGACATTTGATATGATAAACTATTAAACTATTTTAAACAGCTTTACTGAATGATTTTGAGATTCATCTTTTCACACTGAGGACAACTGAGGGACTCAAACTCAACTATTAAAAAAGGTTCAAACATTCACTGATGCTCCAGAAGGAAACACGATGCATTAAGAGCCGAGGGGTGAAAACTTTTGAATTCAAATATCAAGGTAAATTGTACTTAATTTTTCTGCCGGGAAACATGCAAGTCTCTTCTGTTGCTTCCGAAGGGCAGTACTAAATGAAAAACAATGATATTTAAACAAAATAAGAAAAATTGGGACATCTTCATCCTGTTCAAAAGTTTCACCCCTCGGCTCTTAATGCATCGTGTTTCCTTCTGGAGCATCAGTGAATGTTTGAACCTTTTTTAATAGTTGAGTTTGAGTCCCTCAGTTGTCCTCAGTGTGAAAACACAGATCTCAAAATCATTTAATCACTGCTGGAAAGGGTTCAAATATGCAAAAATGCTGGAAAACTGAAGAATCTGCAGGAGCTGGAGGATTTTTCTGAAGAACAGAGTTCAGTTTAACTGCTCAGAACAAACAAGAGACTCATGAACAACCATCACAAAACACAAAAACAGTCGTGGATCATCAGGTAACCACACACAGTATTGAGAATCAATGCTTCACATACTTATGAATGGGGTTATTTTAATAAATTCAGCTATTGTTTTGTCTTGTGAACTAAATGTAAACATCTTTTATGTAAAATATCTTACTCAGGACAGTACTAAATAAAAAATAAAATGCATATGATCCCTCTTATTTTATTAAAATTATTCACATTTTCACATATTCTGCAAGTGGTTCACATGCTTTTTCTTGCCACTGTATATCACAGCCTTTATTATGCATGCAGTTCATATCAATGGAGGGACTACCTGAAACTCATTATCATATTTAAACTTCAGTCTAGAGATTACAGGTTTTGCAGCATGCTCAGATAGGAACGGTCTCATTTTATTGACGTTATTGAGTGCAAGTCTGTCTGACAAGGTGACCGTTGAAATGTGGTCAGTGAACTTCATCTGGTTGTCAAACACAAGTACCTGGCTGACATGGCTAGCATTATCTGTGATCAGCGTAGCTAAACAGTGATGCTGTGTCGAATTACTGAACTGGCTAGGAAGACAAGAAGTTCTTTATTTGCCAGGTTGGAGGGGTATTCTTTCATACAGGCCAATATATCTATCAGGCAAACCAAAATCCACTGTGTGTCTCTGGAATGACAAGAAAGCTGCATATTGTTAGCATTTTAGTGGTAGGAAAATGTGCCTAGTGATATTGTGTATTTCAAAAAGAAGATGGGGCCAAGCACCGAACCCTGAGGTACACTGCCCTCCAAAAGTTTGGAAACACCCTATAAAAGTGGGGTTTTGGACAATATTGGGATGAATCCTTTTTAATTTGTGATAATTTTGCACTGATAAGGGACAACACAAACTACAAAAACATATTTTATTATCTAAACAGTTTAAACATAGAAAAAACATAAATGTTCGATTCATCAAAATATCCAGCATTAGCAGCTAGCAGAAGTTAGCTGATGTGATAATAAGATAACATGAAGAATTTACTTGTGATAACTCAAACCAGTGCAATCTTTCAATATCCAGTACAGAGAGGGAAGACTAGCGGATCTGGCGATTTATTGCATATAAGTCTATGGAAAAGTCCATGAGTATGCATAATCTTCAGTGATGGATAGCACTTGTAGCCTGACTAAGGATGTTGTTCTCTCTCATATTGAAGAGGACAGATAGGAATGTCTTGAACAGTTTGTGAGAATCTAAATCCATGGGGAAGTTGTGTCAAATTACAAGTTTTGACAACACCGAGTCAAGCTGTCATTCTCTCATCACGGCCTTGTTTCTGACAGGTGTGGTATTTGCCCGCTTTATCCTGACTGGCTGCTGGAAAAACCTGATCGACACACTGTCCATGCCGCTCACAGGGCGCATGGCAGGAAGTTCTAGGGGTCTCGCCTTTATTCTGGGAGCAGAGGGAGTTAAAGAGCAAACCCAGAGGGAGAGAGACACCATCTGCCTCAGCCTGGATGGTTTACGCAAGGCTGCGGCACTCAGCTGTGCTCTGGGTAACATATCCTTAATTTTCAGTTCAGTTATAGTGTTCCCATTATAGGACGATAATGGAAATGGTGTGTCTGCTGGGCCTTAAATCTCTCTCATTTAGGTGTGGCAGCCAACTGTGCCTCAGCACTTGCCCAGATGGCAGTAGCATCATGTGTTCAGGAAGAGAAAGAGGAGAAAGAATCGGGGGAGACTGGAGATGCCATTGCTCAAGGTACTCGCACACATTTAACATGATCATGTGAAGGAATGCACTGATAACATACTTGTATTTAATCCATTGCTGTGTTTGTACTCTGTCTGATACCGTACAGCATATACTATACAATGTTTGTTGCATAAATGGTTGGCATAAACTGGCAGCAGAACAAAATTCATTGCCAGTGTTCATGCCTGCATAGAGCTGCTTTTGCACACAGTACATGAGCGCACACAGAGGCATTGATGGGTAAATGCCATATTCGGATATATGGTGCCTTGGTGATTATTATTAGTGAGTTATTAATAGCAGAATTCTTTCAATTATTTAACTTACTAACATCAGATCACCAGTTCAAACCCTACTGCACTTACGTTTAATCACCGTAAGTGAACTTGCATGTGTCTGTTTTGTAGTTAAGCAGCGTGTTGAACAGAAACTAGAACAGATGGGCCGCTGTCAGGGCGTGAGGCTTCATACGGCCCATGTGCTCTGCATGGACGCTATACTCAATGTGGGGCTGGAAATGGGCAGCCATAACCATGACTGCTGGCCTCACGTGTTCAGGTAAAACACTCACGAATCAATTCTTTGGGAACCAGGATCTGATCAGTCAAATCTTTAGTGAAGCAATAAAATTGTCACTAACTAGATGGAAATAATTAATCATGATGACTTATATAGATAAATATTGCTGTTTATTTATATACATTGTTATATTGGTGCATATGAATGAATTTTTTTTTTTTACTGTATTTAACTTGCATTAAGCATTGTAAATTTACTGTACTTGTTTGTGATTGAAAAAAGGCATTTCGGAGCAAATGCATAAATTTATGTAGAGTTATGTAGTAAAATAATGAAGGATATAAATGATTGAGCTATAATTGGAAACTGAGTTTGTTTTAATATTCCTCAGAGTGATTGAGTATGTGAGTTCACTGGAACACACTCACTTCAGTGACGGCGGCTCCCAGCCTCCGATCGCCATCACACAGGCGCAGCAGGCCGTGGCAGTGGACCTGGAGCTGGAGTTGAGCGGAGAGGCCGGTCCAGAGCTGGAACTGGGCCTTAGCCATCCAGTTATCCAGCCGCTTTCCATCCAGGAGCTCTTGAGGGAAAGCAGTCGCGGTAAAGGACTGGACCTGCGGGGAGGCAGTCTGCTCACGGGCACCAGTGCGGCCAAAGCCGTCTGCACTCTCTCCACACAGGCTGACAGGTACCAAGCAAAGATAATTATTTCTCCCCACCTTCATTTTTCCGTTTGTT
Organism: Chanodichthys erythropterus; assembly: GCF_024489055.1. Taxonomy (NCBI): domain Eukaryota; kingdom Metazoa; phylum Chordata; class Actinopteri; order Cypriniformes; family Xenocyprididae; genus Chanodichthys; species Chanodichthys erythropterus. Next base: position 29,239,642 of record NC_090225.1, on the reverse strand, counting down.
TTTAAGTTGAGAGGAATGTTTTAACAACTTTGGATTATGCCGTGTGTATTCAGAATTTGTGTCCACCCAAAAGTAATAAGCAATGACTATTTCACATGAATAACTCAAACAAAGAGCAATATGTGGCTCTGCTCATGGTTTTCCGATTCCTAGCTGGAGTAATGTTGAAAATGGCCACTAGGGGGACCAGTAAGGTCATAATTTGGTAGGCTTTTTACTGTATTTTTCATAGAGCTCTCTGTGTTAGAGCAAGTAAATATAGCATCTGTTTTAAAGTGCCTCTATTATTCTATTTTAAAGGTTCCTAATTTTGTTTTTAAAGTCTCCTACTGTAGCTTTCCATGCATCCAAGCTCAAAAACACTTTAATTTTCTCATAATAATCATTGCAGCATCAGCTCTTTTCTCACAGTGCCTGAAATGGTTTGATAAAGGATTCAGTCTCTCTAAACCCCTCCTTTCTGAGAGCCGACTCTGCTCGGATTGTTCAGAAGGCCAAGTCTGTTGTGATTGGTCTACCGCTTACAGCTTGTGTCGGAAACCAAACGCCTTTATCTGAATTTCAGCTCTGGATCTTCATCAACACTTGTACACACAGTGCAACACGAACCAAACTCTTCCAGTCTCAGCTACAACTACAGTGTTTGAGGGTCAAACTAGACTGTTCTCGGGCAGCCAATGAAGACCATAGACTGGCATTATGCTAATTTATTACAAATCTACGTAGGTTTGAGCAGGACGTAAGGCTGAAATTACTGACGACTCGTTTCAGGCAGTTTAGAATCGCTTCTTTCTTTTGGAAGACAAAAACTCCATTTATCTGCACTTTGATCTTTGAAACTTGCAGAACTTTTACATTCACAATGCATTCGATGGGAATCATAACCATGACACTGGCATTGAGCTACAGGAGAATTAAGACATGATCTTAAAAGGCACAGCAAGTTCAACACTTTGCAGAGCTTGTAACTTCCTTTTTATATATTGTAGAAATTGCATTGTGAAGTCTACAATTGAACAATTTGCACAAAGCCTTTAAAAGAAAGATTAAAGGGGTGATTGATTATGATTTGACTTTTTTAACTTTAGTTAGTGTGTAATGTTGCTGTTTGAACATAAACAACATCTGCAAAGTTACGACGCTCAAAGTTCAATGCAAAGGGAGATATTTTCTTTTACAGAATTCTCTGTTTAAGGACTACAACAAACGGCTGGTAGGGACTACAACAAGCTTCTTCCTGGCTTAGTGACATCACTAAACCTAAAATTTACATAAACCCCGCCCCCGAGAACACACAACAAAGGGGGTGGGGCCATGTTGGGCTGCTTTAGAGAAGAGGAAGAGTTGTTGTAGTAGAGTGTTGTTGTCATGCCGTCATTTTACGCCGGACTGCTTCACAAACGAGGGTCAATTCAACACAAAAGATGAACATGACGGCACATGCTAGTGGATGAGTTGAATCAACTCCACAGCAACTACATAAATTTATCCACTAACCATTCAGAAACGTCCAGTTTCATTCTAAAAGTTGTAACTTCTTCCTGAGTCTCTCCATCAGTGTCGACTCCGGTTTGAACAATGTAAGGCTGAACACCGTTACTGACAATCCTCATTTTGGCTGCGTGAGATTCTCCAGCTTTGTTGTTGTTGAGCTGTTAAAGCTCCGCCCTCTTCTGGAAAGGGGGCGGGAGCAGCAGCTCATTTGCATTTAAAGGGACACACACAAAAAAAAAATGTGTGTTTTTGCTCTCCATATATAAGCTATAATAAATGATCTGTGGGGGATTTTGAGCTGAAACTTCACAGAGACTTGTATTATAATTTGAAAACGGGGCATTATAGGTCACCTTTAAGAAATACACTGTAGGATGTTCAGTATCTCGTACAGGGGAAAAACCATTAAATTGCAATGTCCAGTTGTTTACCACTTCCCAGTGATCAGTTCAGCTTTGTTAAATAAGTGATTTGACTCTGACAGATTAAACAGCCCAGTGTATCCACTTCAAAAACCAAGCAAGTTTTAGTGTCTTATCAAATTTATATAAACTGTAAATTTAGTTTTACACAGATGTGAACATTTTCTACAAGACGGAAACAGTTATTACAGTTATTGTAACATGATCTATGCAGCATGTATATAGTGAATTTTACCATGGCTGTAACAATGTATTGAGCGACCAGCATTTGAGACTAGAACTCTTCATTTCGCAGTAGTGTTATATGCCACATTGTATATGTTTTCTCACGTCTGTTGATTACTGCATGTTTAACGTGTAGTTGTTGTGTATGTCCTGCAGGCTGTTTGAGGATGCTGTCAGTAAACTCAACCTAGTGGGTCTTGTGGGATTCCTGCATCAGCTCAGAAAAGCTTCACAGTCGCAACTCTTTGATTCGGTCACAGAAACGGGAGACTATTCCTTAGCCATGCCAGGTACACGGAGAATATTGAGTACACAGAATACCTTAATTTGCAATGCTGTTACATGCAACTATGTGCAGCCATTTTTTATTTTATAAATATAATTTATTTTTATATTTTTTATTTTAATTTATGTTTATTGCTATAAAATCATGAAGTATAATTTTACAACCATATTCAGACAAGCTCCTGATTTTGGTTATGCACCTTATTTCACTAACGCTTGAAAAGGAACAACAATTTAGATTTTTTAATGAATTTTAATTAAAACCCCTTTTTCCTGCACCTCACTGTGTTTTCATTAAAGGGGAGGCGAAGTCAACCCAGGACAAGCGCAGCGCCCTCCACCTCTTCCGGCTGGGAGAGGCCATGCTTCGCATTGTGAAGAACAAGAGTAGACCGCTGCTGCACATGATGAGAGCCTGGAGTGTGGTGGCGCCCCACCTGGTGGAGGTATAAAAACAAAACAAAAAACTTGTGTGGCTAATACATCCTTAAATTTGTGATGAAACGGAATTGGAATCAGATAATTTCTTCCATATTTTGACTTACATCGGAGTGTAACAGATTATCGAAAAATAAAAAATGTAGGATGGGGACTTGGTTCTGTTCATCAGTTGTTGATTGGATGTTGAGATGTGGGCGTGGCACTCAAAAAGTGGATGCAGTTGAACAGGAGTTTTAAAGTCGGGTGAAACATCTGGAACAAGAAAAAAATGTTTAACTTCATTTTGTCCATGGGAATTGATTGGATGGTTGTGGTTTGCTATTGGTGGATCTAATGTGAGTGACAAGTTGCCCCGCCTTCGTCATCAGAGAAGAGAAGAGATGCTGCAAGAGGGAGGGGAAGATATTTTGATCAAAGATTATGAGGAACATGAAATAAAAAAAAAAGTGTACAGATATATCATTTATAATAAACACTGCAATATTCCATTAAAAATAAACAAGAATTATCCATTTTGATTTCATAGTGACTGTAAGTGGACTTAATGATTGGAGTACTGCATGCGTCAAGTCTGTTGGCATGCATTTTTTGATATAGTTTAAAGTAATGCAATTAGCTATATATATATATATATATATATATATATATATATATATATATATATATATATATATATATATATATATATATAATTACACTGCCCTCCAAAAGTTTGGAAACACCCCTGGCAAAGTGTGGTTTTGGACGATATCAGCATAAATCCTTATCATTTTTTCATGCAAATACATTACACTAACTTGACATTATCATTGAAGACCAGCAATAATAATTTTCATTTTGATTACATAATAATGGCAATATATACATATCAAATTCAGACATGCCCCTTTGCCAGCTGTGATGCTGGTTACTGGTTTAAACTTGGCCCAGGTTTGTAAAAGATGTTTGGGTCAGCACACCTTAATAGCTTCAACAATTGATTGCCAATTAAGTTTAGAATACAATGAACCAATCAGAACCCAGTTTAGGTCAGATAGCTGCTAATGCTGGATAAGTTTTTTCTATGTATAAATTGTTTATGTAATAAAATATGTTTTCGTAGTTTGTGTTGTCCCTTATCAGTGCAAAATGATCACAAATTAAAAAGGATTCATGCCAACATTGTCTCACTGGCGTTTCCAGACTTTTGGAGGGCAGTGTGTATATATATATATATATATATATATATATATATATATATATATATATATATATATATATATATATATATATATATATATATATATGTAGGACTTCAAATATCAGCCCTTTCTTTTTTACCGTTTCTCCAAAGGCAGCCTGTCACAAGGAGCGGCACGTATCCCAGAAGGCCGTGTCCTTCATCCATGATGTTCTGATGGAGGTTCTGAGCAGCTGGGCAGAGCTGCCACACTTTCATTTTAATGAAGCTCTCTTCAGACCTTTTGAGCACATCATGCAGCTGGAGCTCTGCGACGAAGACGTCCAAGATCAGGTCCGACATTCTGACAAATCTCACGGCCAAGCTGAAGGATGTCTCAGTGCTGCATGTTCTGCCTGTAGTGAACCCTACAGTGTGTCAATTGCAGTGTCTCATGCATCTGTCCGTTATGGTATACAGGTGATAACATCCATTGGAGAGCTGGTGGAGATGTGTTCAGCTCAGATTCAGTCGGGCTGGAGGCCGCTGTTCAGCGCTCTCCGAACTGTGCATGGAAACAAAACGGATGTGAAGGATTACCTGATAGGAGAATATTCTATGGGTCTGTGAAGTTTACTTTACTGTTAGTTATTTGTGCAAAGAATATTTTTTTCTCTTATTCTGTTTACACTGTGTGCAGAATTATTAGGCAAGTTGATTTTCTGATCATATTTTTTTTCCAAGCACATTTTACCAATTCCAATCCACATCAATCTTAATAACTACTATTAATATTGTTTTTAATCATTTATAAGTGATATATAATTGTTCATGAAGGCTGGAAATGAAGAATGCCCTATATTCAGGTGTGCAGAATTATTAGGCAGGGTTTCTTTTACAGATAAAATGAGCCAAAAAAGAGATTTAACTCAGACTGAAAAGTCAAAAATTATTAAATACTCATGAGAAGGACGCAATACTAATGTAATACTAGAAATTGCAAAGTTAAAGCATGACCATTGGACAGTGAAATGCTCATTGGGTCAGCGGGGTCATACAAAAACAGCTGGAGAAGAAAAGACACGTTAACTGCAAAATAATTAAGAATTAAGGTGAAGAATTAAGTGTGAAACCATCAGGAACCCTTTAGTCTCCAGGGCCACCATTTCCCAGTACTGAAACCTACCTGGAGTCTTCAGAAGTGTGAGGTGTCAGGATCTCAGAGACTTAGGTTAGGTGAAGAATCCTAAAAAATGGCCCGCTCTTAATAAGAATCACAAGCTGAAGTGTTATAAAATACATGAAGACTGGGTTTTTATAGGCCTTATAGACAGACAGCTTGAGAGTGACTCCTGAAGGACCAGCACCACATCCTCTTGTACCACTGTTTGAAGAATTTATCTTCCAGAATCTGGCAGTAAGGTGTGGGAGTTCACTTTTAGTCCATCTCTTATCCTGAAATTTCCATCTTGCAGAGATGGACTAAATGATCTTCCAAAACTTACTGCCAGATTCTGGAAGATAAATTCTTCAAACAGTGGTACAAGAGGATGTGGTGCTGGTCCTTCAGGAGTCACTCTCAAGCTGTCTGTCTATAAGGCCTATAAAAACCCAGTCTTCATGTATTTTATAACACTTCAGCTTGTGATTCTTATTAAGAGCGGGTCATTTTTTAGGATTCTTCACCTAACCTAAGTCTCTGAGATCCTGACACCTCACACTTCTGAATAAATTCCTTTAGTCTTCCGCTGGAGACTAAAGGGTTCCTGATGGTTTCACACTTAATTCTTCACCTTAATTCTTAATTATTTTGCAGTTAACGTGTCTTTTCTTCTCCAGCTGTTTTTGTATGACCCCGCTGACCCAATGAGCATTTCACTGTCCAATGGTCATGCTTTAACTTTGCAATTTCTAGTATTACATTAGTATTGCGTCCTTCTCATTTATTAATTATTTTTTAATATTAGTATTTAATAATTTTTGACTTTTCAGTCTGAGTTAAATCTCTTTTTTGGCTCATTTTATCTGTAAAAGAAAACCTGCCTAATAATTCTGCACACCTGAATATAGGGCATTCTTCATTTCCAGCCTTCATGAACAATTATATATCACTTATAAATGATTAAAAACAATATTAATAGTAGTTATTAAGATTGATGTGGATTGGAATTGGTAAAATGTGCTTGGAAAAAAAATATGATCAGAAAATCAACTTGCCTAATAATTCTGCACACAGTGTATATATCCTGCATTAATGCAAAACATGCATTATAGGGATTTTTACTGGCACAAATCCTCTTTAACTGTAGTGCACAGCCTCTCACGGTTTATTGCTTTTATAACAATAAGCATTGAAGGCACAATATGTAATTTTTCACCACTAGAGGTTTTCTATTCCAAACAAAGGCGTAGAGTCGGGACGCGAATCCGGCAGAAATCATGTTCATGGATGAGATTATTAATGTTACTGTAGTATGAAGCCGCACAGGGCGAGTGCTGTGGGAGCGGAAACGAGGAGCTGGAGCGATTGATAATGAGAGACTAGAGGGGTAAAGCAGCGCTGTTTATCATATTAGATACATTTGTGTGTTGAAAGTTGTTATAATGCTACTCTGAGCGTTCGCTTGGCGGCTACTATGAGACATTTGTTGCAAACTGCAGTAAGCTCATGGTGAAACATGGTACTCACAGTAAATCAAGAAAATGAGATTTAAACAATAAGACTTGAACACTTTAAACATGATTAGTTTTTTTTGTTAATGTATGTGTAACGTAGCGGGAGTCATGGTAAGATCCAAATGCAAGCTTTATTAAGAATGTCGTACAGGCAAAGGTGACAGGAACAGACGTGATCGTGACAGTATGTATCCAAACAGTTGCTCACCTCTCACCTGAAACACATAATATATTAAAGCATCTTTGGTGTTTCCATGGTTTCTACTAAATAAACTGTGAAATTAAGGGTAACGCGGATATGATGTCATTGGTAGGTGACGCACAGACATGGTCCTTGTCCTGATTAAAATGGCTTATTTTTCTGGATGTAAACATTCTTGGAAACATAAAGGATAATGCAAGTACACAAGTCTAAAAAAAAAAAAATAATTAAAATAAAATTGTTGTAGTGGTTTTTGGATATTTTAATCCAAAACTTTTACATATTGTGCCTTTAATAACAGCATTATGATAAAAGAGACATCATGCCAGTTTCTACAGCACATTTAGATGAAAACAACAAATCATACATCTAAAAAGATAGTTCGATAATTACATTTATTTATAATATTAATTGAATAGACAAATATTTCACCAATTAGTATTGTTCATTAGCATAATTGTAGGCAAAAGCAACACAGCAACAGCAGCGCAGTAATATAGACTTCACGGTTACGGGTTCAAACACAGCTTATCCAGTAATAGTTTAGGGCGGGACTACATGTTTGTCCAACCAATGGAAGATGGAGAAAGAGTTTGAAGCTTGTTTGAAAATTTGAAAACTTTGTTTGGTGCCAACAGTGAGGAAGAAACATGTAGAGTAACTTTACTATGTAATTTGGTTTTTGATAAATTCATGAAAATCATCTTCCAAACCAATTCTTTACCCAAATACACTTTGCTAAACCTATAATAATGATTAATATTTTAGATTAATATTTTCGCCATGCTTGTCACGTCAGAAAAGTAGCTTTGGCTACTGTGGTGTGTGTATGGAGTGGGAGTTTGTCACAACGAACGAGAAAAATCAACCATGAATCAATCTGAAATGCATTTCTGCTTCATTCTTCATATATGCAGGGAAGTCGCAGGCACCCGTGTTTGATGTCTTCGAAGCCTTCATTAACACAGACAACATTCAGGTGTTTGCCAACGCGGCCACTGACTACATCATGTGCCTTATGAAGTTTGTCAAAGGTTTAGGTGAGCTGCTCTTTTAAACAGTATCAGTGTGTTTTGCTTCTGTTGATCACCACATAATTGTTCACTTTAAATTAGAATTGCGCTTTGATATCGTTCGACTTCGACTTTTTACTGATTTGATACTGATTATTTTACATTTCCAATAACCAATATGCAGAACCAATGTTTAATTGTTGTTTTTGTCCTAATTTTTGATGCAGACATATTTGATACTATGACAAAACCATTGCTTCAAATCCTGTGCATTTCTCACTTGAGATTGAATGATGGTTAATGTTAATTTTTACAAACATTTTTTTGTCATAGTGGTGTAATGACATTGTTGGATACTATTCTTAAGATATTATATCTTAAAAACCAATCTGATTAAGTAGAAAAATGTGAATATGTGTAAATAAAATAGAGCTCAAACTGATTATATATCTATATAGTATAAATTAGACTTGCTGTGTGATTATTTGTAGGAGAAGTGGACTATAAGGAGATTGGGGACTGTGTTCATGTCAGTGGATACAGCTCAACAGATCTGTGCCTGCCTGCCCTGGACTATTTGAGGAAATGTTCACAGGTGGGCAAGAACAGATTTCTGTTCATAAACAATTTACATACTGTCAAATGTTTTTGTAATGTGGATTTGGGTCAAAGAACGAGTTTTGCAAACGAAAAGAATCACAAGTAGTTTGGTGTTAATTATGAAATATTTTGCAGCTACTTGCCAAAATCTATAAGATGCCATCCAAGCCGGTTTTCTTGGGTGCGCGGCTGGCCAGCCTCCCGATGAGAGCTCAGGAGAGATCCGTGAGCAGCGAGGATGGCATGGACTGTGTTTTAGCAGAGTTTGACGATGATACAGGTGATGAATTTACTTAATTTCTGAGGTATCATTCATATCAAGATAGCACAAATGATACTGGTTGAGTTGCACTATATGGTAAAACATAAGTTTAGGAATTTAAAGTGCCCCATTATGCTTTTTTGGATATTACCTTTCATATAGTGTGTAATCAGAATCAGAATCAGAAATAGCTTTATTGCCAGGTATGTTGTTTACACATACTAGGAATTTGTTTTAGTGACAGAAGCTCCACAGTGCAACAGAGTGACGGCAGCAAGACGAGACACAGATAATAAAAAGAATAAAAGAATAATATACAAATTTGTGCAAAAAATAATATATAGTATAGACCAGTGGTTCCAAAACGGGGGTACGCGAACAAAATGCTGAGTAGTTAATTTAATTCTACCTTAAAGTAATATTAAAACCGAGCATGTATTTCTAACTGCCAAAATCCACACGAGCAGCATGCATATGATAGATTGCGTGCAGTCTGCTGCCTTTAATCGCGCTAAATTACTGTCGTTCTCGACAGTGCACCTTTGTAAAAGTGAGGATTTAGCACTTACTCGCATGAAGAACAAATATAGACACAGATAATGAATTAATTTCGATTTAAGACTCAAACTTTCTCCGGTACAAAAACATACCTTGTGTGAGTTCTTGTATTTAATGATGATAACGAGCAAGAATGCAATTGTTCCCAAATATCCACTTGACTACAAACGTGACAGCAGGTCATTATACAACAAGTCAAAAAATAAAACGTACATTTTAAACACAATACTGTCAGTATTTACTCTATTTTGCAATGAAATAATAACGAAAACCACAGCAGAACTACAATACACGTCTGTGTTTCGCGAAAAATTCTGCGGCTTTGAACGAATCGTGAGTCAATGATTCAATGATTCATTCACAGCCACTTGCTTCGTTACTGAATGAATGACTCGATGACTCACTCACAAAAACAGTGACTTGCTGCCACCTACTAGCGGTTTTAGTTTAATATTTAAAAGTTTTACTTGGTTTTAGCATCATTGCATATTTCTCTATTGAACATTTTTACTTAAAACATTATTTATTTTATAAAGTTATTCATAAAAGTAAAAATATGCACTGGAAAATCAATTCAGGGGGCAAATATTGTCCCTTAATGGAAAAAGTGTTTCTGCAGTCTAAATGGAAGAGAGGGGGTACGCAGAAGGATGGTAATGCCTTCAGGGGGTACTCCACGCTAAAAAGTTTGGGAACCACTGCTGTAGACAATTTGTATGTACAGTTATGATGTGTGCAAATTTAAAATATAAATAAGTGTTTTAAGTAAATAAAGTGTAATAGTGTTGTGTGTTCCGAGTTTGTCAAGTGTTCATGAGATTAATTGCCTGAGGGAAGAAACTGTTCCTGTGTCTGGTCGTTCTGGTGCTCAGAGCTCTGTAGCGTCGACCGGATGGCAACATTTCAAAGAGGGAGTGTGCTGGATGTGAGGGGTCCAGAGTGATCTTCTTTGTCCTTTTTCTCACTCTGGATAAGTACAGTTCTTGGAGAGTGGGGAGGGTTGTACCAATGATTCGCTCAGCAGACCAGACTACCCTCTGTAGTCTTCTGAGGTCAGATTTGGTAGCTGAGTTTACATTTACATTTACATTTACATTTAGTCATTTAGCAGACGCTTTTATCCAAAGCGACTTACAAATGAGAGTAGTAGAATCAATCAAATCAACATGAGAACAACAGTATGTAAGTGTTGAGTGAAGTCACAGTTATGTCAGTAAAGTGCTCATAGCGATTTTTTTTTTAAATAAATACACAGATAGGAGAAGAATATTAGTCAAGGTAAGTGCTACTACTACTGGGTCAAGTACTGACGAAAAAGATACGTCTTTAGCATTTTTTTGAAAATGGCTAGAGACTCGGCTGCTCGGATAGAGCGTGGTAGGTCATTCCACCAGCCAGGAACAGTCCTGGAGAAGGTCCGTGAGAGTGATTTTGTGCCCCTATGTGATGGCACCACAAGGCGCCGTTCACTTGCAGAACGCAGGTTTCTGGAGGGTGCGTAAGTCTGAAGTAGTGAGTTAAGGTATAGCGGTGCAGAGCCAGCGGTCGTTCTGTAAGCAAACATCAGAGCCTTGAATTGGATGCGAGCAGCTACTGGCAGCCAGTGCAGACTGATGAAGAGAGGAGTGACGTGCGCTCTCTTCGGTTCGTTGAAGACCAGTCTTGTTGCAGCATTCTGGATCAATTGCAGAGGCTTGATAGTGCATGCTGGAAGGCCAGCCAAGAGAGCATTACAGTAGTCCAGTCTGGATAGAACAAGAGCTTGGGCAAGAATTTGTGTGGAATGTTCCGATAGGAAGGGTCTAATCTTCCTGATGTTGTACAAGGCAAATCTGCAGGATCGGGTTGTTGCTGCAACATGATCTGTGAAGGTTAGACAATCATCCATCACCACTCCAAGGTTTCTGGCTGTCCTGGAATGAGTGATGGTTGAAGACCCAAGTTGAACTGAAAGGTTGTGATGAAGTGTTGGGTTTGCACCGATCACAAGCAGTTCCGTTTTTGCAAGGTTGAGTTGGAGGTGGTGGTCCTTCATCCAGGCAGAAATGGCTGTCAGGCAGGCTGTGATGCGACCAGCAACCGTCAGACCATCTGGTTGGAATGAGAGGTAGAGTTGTGTGTCATCAGCATAACAGTGATAGGAGAAACCATGATCCTGTATGACCGATCCTAGTGATGACGTGTAGATGGAGAAGAGAAGTGGACCAAGCACAGAGCCCTGAGGTACCCCAGTAGCAAGATGATTTGACTTGGACACCTCACCTCTCCAAGATACCCTGAAGGACCTACCTGAGAGGTAAGACTCGAACCACTGGAGCGCGGTTCCCGTAATGCCCTTCGACATGAGTGTAGACAGGAACCAGACGGTAATTGAAGTGCAGAGGATGGATTCGATGATGGCAGAGTAGAACTGTTTCAGCAGCTCCTCTGGCAGGTTGAACTTTCTCAGCTGGCGAAGGAAATACAACCTCTGCTGGGCCTTTTTCACAATGTACTCGATGTGGTTGTCCCACTTCAGGTCCTGGGAGATAGTGGTGCCCAGTAACCTGAATGACTCCACTGCAGTCACAGTGCTGTTCATGATGGTGAGTGGGGGAAGAGCAGGTGGGTTTCTCCTGAAGTCCACGGTCATCTCCACTGTCTTGAGCGTGTTGAGCTCCAGGTTGTTAAGACTGCACCAGACAGCCAGCTGTTCAACCTCCAGTCTGTAAGCAGACTCGTCACCGTCCTGGATGAGGCCGATCAGTGTGGTGTCGTCCGCAAACTTCAGGAGCTTGACAGAGGGCTCTTTAGAGGTGCAGTCATTGGTGTAGAGGGAGAAGAGCAGTGGGGAGAGGACACAGCCCTGAGGGGCGCCGGTGCTGATGGTGAGGGTGCTGGATGAGAATTTTCCCAGCCTCACTAGCTGCTGCCTGTCTGTCAGTGAGAGCTAAGTTAGTTTGGGCTGGAGGAGTGATGGGATGATGGTGTTAAAAGCAGAGCTGAAGTCCACAAACAGGATCCTCACATAAGACCCTTGTCTGTCCAGATGCTGGAGAACATAATGCAGTCCCATATTGACTGCATCATCCACAGACCTGCTCGGTAAGCAAACTGCAGGGAGTCCAGTAAGGATCCAGTGATGTCCCTCAGATAAGCCAAAACCAGTCTTTCAAATGACTTCATGGCCACAGACGTTAGAGCCACAGGTCTGTAGTCATTTAGTCCAGTAATTTTGGGTTTCTTTGGGACGGGGATGATGGTGGAGCGTTTGAAGCATGAGGGGACTTCGCACAGCTCTAGTGATCTGTTGAAGATCTATGTGAAGATGGGGGCCAGCTGGTCAGCGCAGGTTTTCAGACAGGCTGGGCCTGGTGCCTTTCTTCTCTTGTTCTTTCTGAAGGCCTGGCGCACGTCAGCTTCACTGAACTGAAGTGCAGGTGTGGGGGAGAGGGGGGTTGTTGGAGGTGTGAATGGTGATTTTTCAAACCTGCAATAAAACCCATTCAGATCGTCTGCCAGTTGTTGATTCTCCACAGAGCTGGGGGATGGTGTCTTGTAGTTGGTGATGTCTTTCAGACCTTTCCACACTGAAGCTGTGTCATTAGAAGAGAACTGATTCCGAAGCTTATCGGAATAATTCCTCTTTGCCACTCTGATCTCCTTTTCCAGTGTGTATTTGGCCTGTTTGTACAAGACTCTGTCCCCTTTTCTGCGAGCATCTTCTTTGGTCTGACGGAGCTGGCTGAGTTTCGCAGTGAACCAGGGTTTGTTGTTGTTGTAAGATAAATGAGTCTTTGTAGGAATGCACAGATTCCTTGAAGTTGCTGCCACCGATCTGGTCGAGCTCACAGAGACTGTAACTTCATATATCAGTTTCTGTGAGCTCGTCCAGATCGGTGGCAGCAGCTTCAAAAACACTCCAGTCAGTCCATTCGAAACAGGCTTGTAAAGCCCGCTCTGTTTCGGTGGTCCATCTCTTTACAGTCTTTGCTACAGGTTTAACTGATTTCAGTTTCTGCCTGTAGGTCGGTATGAGATGAACTGAACAGTGATCAGAGAGCCCCAAAGCTGTGAATGTAAAAGGTCTGCAGAGTTTCAAAGATCAAAGTGCAGATGAATGGAGTTTTTGTCTCCTAAAGAAAGAAGCGATTCTGAACTGCTGAAACGAGTCGTCATCAGTAATTCCAGTCTCACTTCCTGCTCGAACCTACGTAGGTTTGGAACAAATTTGCATAATGCCTAAATATGGTCTTTATTGGCTGCTGGCGAACAATGTCTACTTTGACCCTCAAAAATTTGTGAATCACTATGACAGCAAACAAGGCAGGGAGAATGGTGCAAACAAAAACAGAGTCTGGTGGTGTGACAACTGGTTAATGCATTAACTAATGTTAACAAACGAGACCTTTATAGTAAAGTTTTACCTCATTATCTACTAACCGTTTCCTAGATCTTACCTTGCATTGTATTACTGGTGCATAAAAGTCTGTATGTGCAGGTCTGATCCAGGTGTGGATTCTTCTGTTGGAGCAGCTGACGGCAGCCGTGTCAAACTGTCCTCGTCAGCATCAGCCACCTACACTTGAGCTGCTGTTTGAACTTCTGCGTGAGGTCACCAGGATACCAGGTCAGACGCCTGTGAATAACACTACTCACAATCACACTGCTGCAGACACAAAAACAAACCCATACAGTCATCTTCCTCCTCCATAGGGCCTGGCTTTGCCATCTTCTCTGTCATCCAGCTCCTTCTCCCCGTCATGTCACTGTGGCTACAACGAAGCCATGGCGAACACTCGTACTGGGACATCGCTGCGGCAAACTTCAAGCATGCAATCGGACTGTCCTGTGAACTGGTGGTGGAACATATTCACAGCTTCATCCATTCAGGTAAAACTCTCAAATCAATAATTACAGTTCATATATGTTTATATAGAGTCTTATTTAAATTTCATGAGGTTTCATGAGATTCAGTTTACTAATACCTGATGTGTAGCCTGGATGCCAGCCGAACTTAGCCCCGCCCACAACATTTTGAGTTCGGTCTGGACTCGATCCATAGAGGAGTAATTATGCCCGAACAGAAATTGTTCGGACCAATCACATTTGTCAGGGCAATGATTGACATATTATCACCAGAAACGTAATCAGCCACGTCATCAAAGAGCGCTTGGGTTGAATTAGTTTACAACAAAGATGGCTGTTGTTGAAGAACTGAGATGTGTAGATTCCTCCATCGCGTCCGCTAAAGAAGATATCAACAGCGCATTAATTGGCAAGTACTCCGTGTATACTTATCCTTTTTACAACACCGGTAAAGATTGTTTACGCTCATCTTCTACTAGTTCCAGCATGTGTGCAGTTGAGTTCTGTTGACAACTATGCGTCGCTCAACATACATCACTTACTCTGTAGCTCTGATTGGTTGTAGGTCTATCCAATTGAGGTCTTTCCTGGATCGGTTGAAATACGCCCCCATAATCAAAGCCCAATGGAGCAGTATCAGACTCATATTCTGACTAGAATTGAGTATGACCACGTCAGGCTACCTGATGAGAAATGAGAGAGTTTTAAACCCTCTCTAATATCTGGGATCAAAACAGCTTTGACATCTCTTAAAAATATGATAATTGTATTTAAACATGTTACAGAGTTTTCTAAATGCTTGTACACATTTTTACCCAATGGCTGAGGGCATTTTGACCCCACACAAAAACTGCTGAATTGCTGAAATGTACATGTAACAGGAGGTTTAAGCTGGTGATGACTTTGAAGTGTGAAATTGGGATGTGTGTGTATGTGAATATAAATTGTGTGACTTTATGTTTTTGTAGATATTGGCTATGAGAATCTGATTAACCTGATGTTGAAAGATCTCTTCAAACTGCTGGTGTCCTGTGTGGCAGAACCAGCCGAGACCATTTCCAGAGTGGGCTGCTCCTGTATTAGGTGTGTGTGTGTGTGTGTGTGTGTGTGCGTGCATGTTTTTGTGACATATCAGGACACAAATGTGTATAATGACATGGGTATGACATAGGTATAACAAGGAGAGGGTGACTTATGAGGACATAACCCATGTCCCCATTTTTCAAAAGGCTTTTAAATCATACAGAATTAGTTTTTTTGAGAAAGTAAAAATGTGCACAGTTTCCTGTGATGGGTAGGTTTAGGGGTAGAGCTGCACGATTAATCACAACGATTGCGAGCTTGATTCAAGCACCCACGCAATCCTACTTTATTAATGACAATGATTCGCCCGTGTCTATTAAACCTTTGACAAAATCATACCGGAACATTCAAATCTGTGTTTGTGCTGCCAGAGCCAGAGAGAGCCGTTTTGATCACACATTAGTTATTTTTGTGTTACAAATATTCACATTATCACAGAAGTACTGAGATATATAAGTTTTAAAGGGATAGTTCACCCAAAAATGAATGTTTGATGTTTATCTGCTTACCCCCAGGGCATCCAAGATGTAGGTGACTTTGTTTCTTCAGTAGAACGCAAATGATGATTTTTAACTCCAACCATTGCCGTCTGTCAGTCTTATAATGCATTGAAACGGTAACTCCATCTATAAGAGTAAAAAAAACATGCACAGACAAATCCAAATTAAACCCGGCAGCTTGTGACGACAAATTGATGTCCTAAGACACGAAACGATCAGTGTGTGCGAGAAACCGAACAGTATTTATATAATTTTTTTCCCTGTAATACACCACTATGTCCAACTGCCTTGAGCATCCGGTTAGTGAGGTCAGAAAATGCGTTCTGATGACGGAAGTGATGTCTGAGAGTGCGAGACATCACTTTCGTTGTCAGAGCGTGATCAGACCTCAGTAACTGGTTGTATCAATTACATCTAATTCCACTAGTTGGCGACAACTGACTGTTAAAAAATGTATTTGTCATTGAATCATTCATTCAAAAGATTTGTTCAAAAACACTGATTCATCCAGCAATGAAACAAGTCTTGATTAATGGGTCATTGAATTCATTCAAAACTATTTTTTAAATAATTAATTCAAACATTTTCCAGCAATTAGAGTCAGCAATTTATATTTTGTCAGAACCTCTAGTAAATGACATGTTATTTTGTTTGGTTGTATATTCAGAATCGTGGGAGAATCATGATGTCTATTTGAAACCAAAAAAATTGTTTTTTTTTATCCAGAATCCTGCAGCTCTAGTGTAGGGCGATAGAAAATACGGTTTGTACAGTATAAAAACCTTTACGCCTATGGAATATCCCCACAATTCACAAAAACACACAAACCTGTGTGTGTGTGTGTGTGTATGTTCCAAAACATATTGAGCTGCCTACATAGGCAGCATTGTAGGCAAGCTCTTGATGCGAAGGTTGTTCGAAAAGTTTGACAGCATGATTATTCTTTTGGACAAATTGTAAGACATCATCTTAAAATACTTTGCAAACTCAGTGAGGAAATCTATCTGGATGGATGAAATGTCCACCAAGCATCATTAGCTTAACCTGCTGATGTCAAACTCTACTCAAATCAATTTTGAGTCCAGTGTGACAATCACTGTGTATTTCAGGTGCTTATCAGGTTATTTTCAAGACAGGAATTTATGCTGCCGAACATGATTAGATTAGTTTATGATGTCTCCAGTATAGTAGCAGTGGACATAATACGTTCTGATGTGTTATGTTTGATTTCCAGGTATGTTCTGGTAACAGCAGGGCCTGTTTTCACTGAGGAGATGTGGCGGTTAGCATGCTGTGCCCTGCAGAATGCTTTCTCAGCTACCCTGGAGCCTGTGAAGGTGACTGTCACAATAACATTTACTGAAGTCTACACTGTCCAAACATCTTGCATGAGCTTTGACAAAAAGCTGTTCTTTGTAACCAGTGTCAGTGCAAAATCATTTTTGTGGAAACAGCTGCTAAGGCAAGGATGTCAAACTCACAGACCTGCAGAGTTTAGCTTCAACCCTAATAAAAGCACCTGATCCAGCGAATCAAGTCCTTCAGGCTTATTTGAAAGCTGCATGTATGTGTGTTGGAGCTGGGGAAACTGTGGTGCTGAGTTTGACACCAGGAGAAATTTAAGGTTGTAAAAAGTCTTAAATATCTTAAACGGTGTAACAAATGTCTTAATTATCTTTTTAAGAGGTCATACATTTGCCGATGAGAGAGTGTGTCTGCACTCTGCATGTAAACGCACTCATTGTATCCCTTTATTAAGAAATAACGATACATTTTTCATTGTGCCCCTAAAACATTGCCCTGTGCCTAACAAAGGCACGGGGTTCACTGATATATTCTGCGTGCCTATAGCAGAACTAACTGCTAACCACTAACCAGTTTATCTTTCATGACTGTTCACGAAATTAAAAGTGAAATTTAGGAATGGTCCAAATGCTATAAACTAAACAGGGCTGGGTTTCCCGAAACCTTCTTAACTCTACGTCGTTCTTAAATTATACCTTAAGCTGTACCTTAACGTTAATACGTGTTTCCCGAAACGTTCTTAGTTAAGTGTACCTTCTGTAAGTCATACTTTCGTAAGGTTGGTCTGGACCACTCTTAGCTATACCTTATCACTGTTTATAGTCAATACGAATATAAATCTGAAGCTGTAATACACCCAGTGTTCGATTAGGATTATGGCAAAGAATAAAATGCAAAAAAATTAACTGCTAAATTCAAATGTGCTTTAGCGCTGATCCAGAGACAGACGCGCGCTCTGCGCTTGTCATGTAACTTTATCACAACTATTCGGTGTTTTTAACCTCATCGCGCTTTATTTTAGGTTTCAGACATTTAAATACACATTTGAATTAAGTAGGCTACTGCATAAAAAAAGACATTTATAGTTTGTTAAATTCAAATTACACTGATGTCTACGGAAGCTGCAACAGTAACCCTTTTTTCATATTTGATATGTTTTATTCATATCAGATACACATTGTTTATGAAACAATAAAGTTTACTCCATTCTTCTCCCAGTTCACCGGCCACATACTTTTATGTATTTCGGGGAAGATTTCGTATAGGCTATCCGACAGCTCTAACTGCCGTGCAAACTCATAGCGTGACAAAACACATTCACTTCCACATATTTTACAATCGTAAATTCATGATATAGTTAACAAGTTTGTGAATATTTAAAAAAAAAAAAAAAAAAAAAACGATATAAACGAGATACCTAGATGTCTGTCAGCTGCATGACGCGTCTCCAAGGAATTAAAACTTTATTCTAAATAAAGGTCGCCTTAAACTCACGCTGATGGGAGCTCCGCGCCCCCAGAATATATAAATTACAATATAGATTTAGTTTGCAATTTAGATTACTTTTATAACATACCATGAGTCCTGATAAATGCAATTTCTACTTCTGAAGTGCTTATTTTTATAAAGTACACTGATTTCTCACATAACGCAGTGAAGCAGCGACTGTATAGAGTGAATTATCGATTCTCGAGCCATCGATATCAACCAATTCAGCACCGCCACCATGGACAGCACCTGGTAACGTGGCACTTAAGAAGATATACCTTAAGCAACCTCCTAAGGGATAGTTCGGGGAACACGCCTAAAAACGGTACATCTTCAGTTAAGGTCTACCTTTAGAGTCTTCGTAGCGCGCTAAGAGACAACGTTATCGGGAAACCCAGCCCAGTTTCTTGAGCTCTCTACATCTGCCCTCTTAGGCGTCTAGATTTTGTGAGCTCCCTGACATTCACACAAGCTGTTTCTAATGAAAATGAAAACAATGAATACAAATGAAAACAAGAGTAATGGAAAGTTTTGCCTCAGTAAAATCACATGGCAGCTACATTGGTTTGAATATGAAAATTCATTGTCACAGTGTTTCTAAACGCATGCTCTGTCATTGTTTACGACAATAGATGAGACTTTATGCTTAGTTTTTGGCCACATGTGGTCTTTGCTGTCTCAACTAATATCCAGGGAGTAATCTTCTTTAGGGATTAGTGTTGTGCTATTTTCTGGAAAGAAGTAAAATGGTCCAACTGTCAGAAATTTGAATACACATTAATGTTTTGTGATAATGAGATTGTGATAATTTGACTTTTTATTTGGCAATTACGTTTCCTAAAGACTGCCAGTCAGCCATTGTATTGCTACCAAAACAACATTGCCTGAACCAATGGCATCTGATCAATGGCACATGAGGAGAGTGTTTGGGAATTTTTTTATTTATCTATTTTTTTGCATTTCATTTAATGCTGCAGATGGCAGAAAATTATAGACCTTAAAACAGCGAAAATGCTCATAGACAGAGGGGGATTGATTCACGTCCATGAAACATTGGGAATCTACGTTACTACTAATGTACTGAAATGATGGTTCAGCTAGCTCATTTTGTCTCTCAAGCCATATAAAAACAAATACATTTATATTGAATATTGTCAAATGCTGAAAAATATTGAGGTATTCACTTAAGCTATATCATCCAACCCTAGACCTATCAGGTGTACTGAATGAAAGGTTTTCCTTTCATAGTTTCACTAAGACTTTCACTTACACACACGTCCTGCTTACACGCTGATGCTCTTTTGCAGTTATATAACTGCTGCTATAAGAAATCTTGATATAGGTCAAGCACAGACACTGATGTGCAAGCGCTTTATTCATTCAAGCACTTAAAGCTTGTTTCTAACGGGGAGAGGATTAATGTATCACATGTGTGTATAAACCCGTTTCATCCAAAAAGTGGGAAGAAAAAAGAAGAAATCTATTTGAATCTAATTCTATTTAATATATAATGTACAGTAGTGGCCAAACATATCTGTTTTTACTGACCTTACAAGTTCAATTAAACCATCAAAATATGAGGAAAAGGTTTTATATTTGTTTTAATATTTTCAATATGTTGGCAAAATATTTGGCAAAAGAAGGTAAATTACAGCTACAGTACAATTTTACTACATGGAAAAACTAAAAAGCTAACAGGTAAGAGCTACAATATAGTCAATTATTGTTGTAATAATGTTCATAATTTCTTTGTATGACAGCATGGCCAAAAATGATGTCGCACAATTTGGATGATTCATTGCATTGCCATCATAAATAAAACAATTGACTCCAAGCACAACTACACAATATGCTTACAAAATCTTTAACAAATGTTTAATAATATTTGAATTTGCGTGTTGTTGTGTGTGTGTATTTGTATTTATATACAGTCAAACCCAAAATTATTCAGATATTTTTTTATCTATTTTTACTAGTGGGTGCAGGACACTATAGTTCATTTATGTAAGTGAGGATAGCAAAATAAAGTAAACTGTGACATATTATACCCAAAAATTCTTCATACAGTGGACTACCAGTAAAATTGATAAAAATTTGGAACCAAAAATGATTCATACACTTTGACCTGACCATGTTTTGCTTAAATGTTATCTGACATAATTAAGATTCTGACACAGTTTAACTCTGAGATTGTCATATTTTATTACCATTTCTTAAACTATAGTGAATAAACTGTATTAATGAATGAAATGCTGAAGGTGTCTGAATAAATTTTGGTTTGACTGTACATGCATTCCTTTTAATAATAAAAAAAAAGTTATTAAATCATGAAGAGACATGTTTTTGTTATTGTTTCCTAATTCCCGTCTCTGCTCTCTGGTAGAATCTGCTGGCTTGTTTCCGGAGCGGTTCGGACAGTTTCACGGGAGATGCGTGCGAAGTGAAAGTAGCGGCCCCGTCACATTCCCCTTCAGCAGAGGCCGAGTACATGAGGATCCGGGCCATGGCTCAACAGGTACAGCTGCGCACCTCACCTCATTTACATCTGTAGCGTGACCAACTCATACTGCTAGAACATACTGATACTGTCAGAAAATAAAGCTACGGGTGTAAAATGGACAGTTCTGGCTTTAATATATTTAATATTTAGTATTTGTTACATGTGTGTTAAGGGCCCCAAAAGACACTAAAACCTTGGAAAAAATAATCCTTTGGAAAGCAATATTGCCCTGTGCACATTCAGTGAGAACGAGAGTCAACACTGCCACTGAGAATATTATACTATAATACATTTTATTATACTATAGTAATAAATAGTACTAAATGCAAAACAATGTTCCTGACAGTACAATAGGCTTCATTAGGCTTGAAGCAAAATATGAAATTATTTCTGTAGCATTATATGGAGGACAAAATTACTCATAATGAAATGTTTACTCATACTCATACTCATAATTAAATAAATAATGAATTCAATGAAAGAACAATTTAAAGGAACAGTTTATTCTGAAATAATTAATTTATTTAATTATTAATTAAATTATTAAATAAATCAATAAATATATTTCACATTATCCTCTTTCACACACTATTATTTTGTTCAAATATAATTTTTTTCATAATTAAATGTGCTTTTTCAAAAAGCTGTTTTTCATAATAATATGCTGCATTTATTACGAATGACACCTATTTGACGAATCATGCATTTCCAAAGCACGATTTTCCCAAAGATTCTTTTCATAATAATAGAGGGCATTTCACAAATGCCAATCAACAGGCAGTGGGCGGTGCTTGGCGCTGATTGGTTTAAAGTTAGAGAGCGGACAGACACGACAAATCGATCTTCGTGTGGTTGGTGACATTAGTCACGGAACGCCATGTTCCACCCTCATGAAGTTTTTTTTCTCCTCATTAAAATCAAATGGTCAGCAATGATTGTATATCAAGAACAGGGACACGTTTGTGTGCATTTTGTTTTGTGATTAAACCGGAAAGAATATATAATATAGCTCCGCAGCGGCATTAGCGATAGACTGACGCACGCGCTCGTCTGTGTCTGGTCTGTGTGACGACTGCACGAGCCCAAAGAGAACGTTCCGTTTCCGTTACTGATAACAGCGGCAGCGAACACTCAGCATGGCATCAAAATCAACACATCCCTGCACCAGATCGCCTCTTTTTAACACAAATTAATGTCAACTGGATAGGTTTCATTTGCATTAGGTATATATACGTACAGTGAGATTTAAAATGAAAAAAGTGGTGGGGACATGACGTGTCCTACCTGCAAATTACGCCTGTCACATAACTAACTTACTCATTTACAAGAACTCTGCGTTCAGTGCTGGTAAAGTGTTCCGTATGTAGTTAGTCATTAATTTCTAGATCCTCTGATGCACTTATTGCCACTAGCAGATGTCTAATCCAGATAACAGAGCACCACACAAAACATTCCCTTCTACTTCATCTGCAAATGAAAACAGTGCGTTTTTAACTAGATCGAGTCCTACAGCCATATTCATTCCCAAGGTTTGTTCGAAACGCATTGAAGCTGTGCAGGCCTATCTCAGAATGCATTTAGAGAGCATGCGACTCATTGAATCGCTCTCGCGGTACGTTGATGTTACACGCCGATCAGCCTGCATAGTGCCAATAATGCATCTCGAACGTTCAGTTCACCTCGCCAGACCTGAGTAATTCATCCAAAAGGATTAGCCAATTAGCGCCAAGCACCGCCCACTGCCTGTTGATTGGCATTGGTGAAATGTCCTCTATTATTATGAAAAGAATCTTTGGGAAAATCGTGCTTTGGAAATGCGCGATTGCGTCAAATAGGTGTAATTCGTAAAAAAAGCAGCATATTATTGTGAAAAACAGCTTTTTTAAAAAGCACATTTAATTATGAAAAAAATTATATTTGAACAAAATAATAGTGTGTGAAAGAGGATATTGTGAAATAAATAGATACATTTATTTATTGATTTATTTAATAATTTAATTAATAATTAAATCAATTAATTATTTAAGAATAAACTGTTACATTAAATTGTTGTTTTATTGAATTCATTATTTATTTAATTATTTCATTTTTAGTAATTTGGTCCTCCATAGCATTAGAGTAGCGGGTGTTTTATTAAAGTGATAAATCACATGATGCCATGCGCCATTGTGCCTAACAACCCAAGGAAGTAACTGACTTTTCAAGATTGTGATGAAACCAAAGGTTAAAATGTTGTAATCTGCCAATTGAAAATCCTCATTTAAATAATTCATACACAGAATAAAGGGGCGTGGCCTGGTTGAGTTAGTTAGTAGTGTGTTGAAACTGGCGGTTATGGTAAGGGGCGGGACATTTCCCAAACACCAATCACAACACACTGCTCCAGCTGACCAATCAGAGCACATTGTGCTTTTCAGAAGGTGTGGCTTCAGACAGGAACTAAACAGAGCGTTACTGACAGACTGGGAAAAGAGGAGCTGCAACAATGGAGAATATGAGGGAAATAATCAACATTCAAGCAGGAAAACCTGTTCTAGTAGAGCACAAAAACAACATCTAGACTTTGTAAAAGAGTGCTCTTTAATTATTGTGTGTATAATGCATTGTTTATAATGGTTGGATTAATTTTTTTCTTCTTCCAGGTCTTCATGCTAGATACGCAGTGCTCACCTAAAACCCCGAGCAGCAAGGAAGGGTTTGAGCACGCTCAGTCCTGTGTGCTGATTATTGAGCTTCCTGCTGATCAGCAGTCCAATGGTCAAGCTCAGAAGAGGTGAGAGGATGGACATTTAAACTCAGACTGCCAACGTTTATTATTTTAATAACAATGTATATATCATGACATGATACAGGACTGCAAGAACGTGAGGGGACGCAATATTGGTTTCAGGGACTGATTCGTAAATTTAATCCTTAAGACCAGATATTATAGAGCCAAGTTTTATAGCCTCCAATATAAAATGTTAAAGCGTCATGAAACCCCCTGTTTCAGCAGCAGTCACTTCTCACCACAGTTTTGAAAAGTGCTACAGAAGTGTGCGTGGTTAAGCTGCAGCGAATACATACATGAACATGCTGTTGCATCTTTGATAACTTTTGAGACTTATTTTGCTGCGTTTTTATAAGCCGTTTGATTGGTTAAAGATCTGTAAAGACCGGTCACACTCACAGTGTGGATGAATCTCGTTTTTGAAGAGAACATGTGCGACGCAGAAACTCTTACAAAGCAAAAACAAACACTCGTTTTTGATGCATTAATACATCTCTCTCATACTGTTTGAAGCGCCTGTCATAGGAAATCAATGCATGCTGTTGTGAATAATTAAGCAAGGCGGCGTCTTATAGGATAAGAACATGCAGTCTCATGGATAATTATGTAATATACTGTGACTTTGACAGAAAGACAAAAATTAAAATTAACTAGTTTTCTCCTACATTCAAATCTAACGGATGGTAACATTGACTTCTGTGATGTAACCCTAACCCTAACACACATAACTCTTCATGACACTTTCAGTAAAATGAAATGATTAAATTACAGATTAAACTGAAATGATGTTTTAATCATACAGTAACATGTTTTCTTATTCTCTTTTGCATGCTTGACACAGAAAAATTGGGTAAGGCCACTGTAAATAAAATCTGCATGCCTTACTGTACTTCCATTTTAATGTTTAATACTTCTTACGTGATCTGTTTGCTTACAGAACAGGGTTGTACACTGCATGACACTGCATTTGTTTTTTGTTTTTTTTTTCTATACAAAATATGCATGGAATAGAAACAAAGAATGTTCATCTTTAAAGGGATAGTTCACCCAATAATGAAAATTCTCCCATAATTTACTCTCAAGTCATCCTAAGTGTATATGATCTTCTGTCAGACGAAGATAATCTGAGTTACATTAAAATATGTCCTGGCTCTTTGAGTTTTATAATGGTAGTGAATGGCGCTCACAATTTTGAAGCCCAAAAAAGTACATCCATCCATCATAAACGTACTTCACACGACTCCAGGGGGTTAGTAAAATTAATGCTTCTGAAGTGAAGCAATGTGTTTTTGTGAGAAAAATATCCTTTTTTAAAACTTTATTAACCCTTTAAGACCTGAAGCCTTTTTTAGAGCTTTTTTTCTGAGCGACACACACAAAAGTAAAGTCTCATAACTCCAAAACTCTAGCAAGGAGAGTCAAAAGGTAGGTATCATTTGATAGAAAACATTTTATTTTTTAAGAAAATATAAATTACATTACATTTGGACATTTTCTTGCTGAGAAACAGCTGATAAAAGACAAAAAAATATATATATATATTTTTAAATATTTTTTCTTTTTTTTATTTGACATGGAATAACTCAGAAACACAATGAGATCGCTAAAAAATTCTTTTTTTGGTGATGCTCTCCTATATGTGAACTGCATCTGGTTCAAATTTCGTGGTGATATTATAAAGAATAGTTTGAAAAATTGTTGTTCATTTTTTCCGCAGCCAGGTGGCGCCAACGGGCGGTAAACTCCGGTTTAGAGGTGCTTCTCAGCACTCGTTAGGAGTTTTTCAAAATGGTTATATGCATTAAAAAGACGAGATTCTAAGCTTTAAAATTATATCTATTATGTGTTATTCCACGTTGGAAAACGAACATGGATGGGTCCGGGAACATTGGATACACACTGCATCCCGGAGAGATGAGAGACATGTTTTTAGCCAAGTATGTTAAATCATTTCGTGAGTAATATCTTGTGATCAACGCGATATATTATATTGATTTTGGATTCATTTTAATCTTGAGAATCTGCTTTAAATATTGATGTGCGATTTTTATGATCTGTGCATTTTTCATGAAGTTATGAGCACGTGAAATATACATACTTTTATTCAGTTTAGTTAGCTGCTGTGCTATTTTTGTTGTAAACGCATATTACTCAGACTCATTAGAGGGTGAAAACAATGCAACAGAAGCATGTTGGAGGCTTGCTATGAAAGTTTAAAGTCTCTGGTTTTGTATGCAAAAAGAATTTTTGTGCTACCTATATGGATTCAATTTGTATTGGCTTTTAAAGGGAGACACGCAAATGGGAGCGCCGACGCTCCATCAGGTCTTAAGGGGTTAACTATAATATCTAGCTTCCGGCAGACGGCCTACACAAGTCGACTTGCGTATGGATGTTTGTCGGAAGCTGGCTATTATAGTTTATAAAGTTGAAAATATGGATATTTTTCCTTACAAAAAAACATCACTTCGCTTCAAAAGGCATTTATTAACCCCCTGGAGTCATACGGATTACTTTTATGATGAATTTTTTTGGGCTTCAAAATGTTGAAGTGTTGAAATGTTACCATTCACTACCATTATAAAGCTTGGAAGAGCCAGGGCATTTGTTTTATTATTATTATTTTTTTAAATATAACTCTGATTGTGTTTGTCTGAAAAAAGATTGTCTTATACACCTAGGATGGCTTGAGGGTGAGCAAATCATGGGATAATTTTGGGTGAACTAACCCTTTAAATTCTCTGTTACAAAGTTTAACACATCTGATTTACAGATCCTAAAAGATCAAAATCAGAATGAATGGTTTTATTCTGTTCTGTGCAGGATTCCCTTCAGGACTCTGGTGGTGAGTCTGCTGTCCCATCAGGTGCTCCTGCAGAACCTGTATGACATCCTCTTAGAAGAGTTTGTCAAAGGTTCTGGGAGCTCTGAGGGCCAGGGCAGAATCAATGCAGCGTCAGAGCCGAAAGCCGCAGGCTTCCTCCGTTACATCTCAATGCAGAACCTGGCCATCATCTTTGACCTGCTGCTGGATTCGTACCGCACAGCGCGGGAGTTTGACACCCGTCCGGGCCTCAAGTATCTGCTCATGAAGGTGTCAGGGGTGTGCGGAGCTGCTAACTTATACCGCCAATCTGCCATGAGCTTCAATATCTACTTTCAGGTACAGTTACATTCTTATCTCAATATGTGCAGTGGTTTGACAAAATAATGTGAACACCTGGGAAATGGGTTATGTTTCTTTATTAATGTGTTTTACCAAAATGTGCCTTTAATACAGCTTCCAACTTAATTACAATAGATTAATACAACTATCAGAACATCTGCCAGTTTCTTCAGAGATGTTGAAGGAGGGAATCTGTTTCTCACTCTTCGCTCCAAAACTGCCCGAAGTAGTTTAATAATATAAATATAAGCTGACGAGGGCAGATGATGAAGTTCATCCTGGTGCTCCAGCTGTCCAGGCTTTATGATCATAGGATTTAGTTTTTTTTTTTTTAGGTTTTATGGAAAAATGGTCTTCAGGGTGAATATTGAGGTTTGCTGTCACTTTGCTGCACTTGTTCTGTGTTGTTTGGACACAATCCTTCTTAGTGTCCCTGTCATTCACTTTTCTTCTTCGCTGATTAAGTCTTGCCATGCTTTGTGTTCACAGTCATAATCATAAAGACTGTTGTTCTTAAAACCCACACACACAATAATTGGGCGGTTAAGGTTACAGATGTTCTTGTTAAACAGGCACAAGTGATTGACCCTTTTTGCACGTCTAACAATTTACCCATTTCACTCACAGCTTGTACTAAAGACTGCTGAAAACCACTTATACTGCACTGATATACAAACTAGAGAATATAAACAACAATATTTTATTTCACTCTAGCCTACAACAAATGATATTAACCTTATAATAATGGGTGTTCACATTTTGTCTTACCCCTGTACATATGTGTGTGTGTGTGTGTACTGATGATCAATAATTAATAGGTTCTTAAAAAGTTCAAAATAACTGCTTTAAACATTAGCTAATGTATTTTTATTTAATAAATGTTTCATGGTTTCCACAAACATATATTCAGTAGCAAAAACTATTTTCAACATAGTAAATGTATTTAAAAAAAGTAATAATAAGAAATTAAAATGATTTTTGAAGGATCATGTGACACTGAAGACTGGAGTAATGATGCTGAAAATTCAGCTTTGATCACAGGAATAAATTACATTTTACAATATATTCACATAGAAAACGTTCTAAATTATAAAAATATTTCACAATATTGCTGTTTTTATTGTATTTTTTATCAAATAGATACAGCCTGTGTGAGCATAAGAGACTTCTTTGGAAAACAACAAATTTAATCCAAACTTGACCGGTATTTTAAATCCTATTAAAATCCAAACAGCAACTTTTTTGGGGCCAGGCAGTGTATATATTAATATATGTATAGTTGGGCTGTGACAATATATCAATGTATAATGTATTCGTGGATCAATGCAGATATTTTCCAAATGCATCCTGATTTTCTCTCTAATGGATTCTGAGCTTGGTTTTTAACAGCAGATGGCGCTGTAGACTAGTTTTTAACCACACTCTCAAATGCTCATGAAGAAGAGTGCTTGTGCGTTCAGCTGAGTCTGAGAATGTACTTGACATCTCTGAATGCTTTTATGATGTGAGATGAATGTAAACAGCCCACTGCAAACACCCCTGTAATTCGAACTTTATGAATGATTATTTTATAGAGGGTTGAAGTGGTGTGTGTAAGGAATTGGAAGAGAGCAGAGTCTGGCTGTTTCTAAAGCAGGCAGTGCCATCTGCTGTTAAAACTAAGCTCAGAATCAATTCGAGAGAGAAACGCGATGGATTCGGAAAATCTCAGAATTGATCCAGAATCATTTGTCAATTTATCGATTTATTGCCCCAGCCTTAATGTACAGTATAGTATATGTATAAATGAGCAAAAAAGGTTAGTTTCTGAAACTGATGAATTATGAATTTCTGATATTTTGCATAGTAACAGTAATCACTTTACTATGGAAGTAAATTAATGCCAAAATGTTTTTGAAATAAAAAGCTTGTTGAATTGCACTAATTGAAAAAAATATGCATTACATTAGCTGTGCTTGCATTTTGATACATTGTATTTTCAAGGTTTGCATTTTTATGGGCTGAAATTCAACATGGTTGTATATTTAAGCTGTGAATATTTCAATTAAAAATATTTCGCACACAATTTCATTATTAAAAATTCAATCATTTATTTTCACCTTTCAGATTTCACTTCCAAAATATTAATTCTGTTTAAAAATACAACCTATAAAATTCGACTAGCTATTTTCAGTCCATTTTTCAGTCTGTTCACTTTACAAATTCACTTCCACAAATTCAGTGGTTTAAATTCGGCAGAAAACGTCTCAGTTATGTATATAACCTTAGTTCCCTGATAGGGAACGAGACGCTGCGTAAAAACGCCATGGGAACGCCTCCGCGTGATGTCGCCTGAAGCACGTGTGCAATCTGTCCAGTCAGGAGGCAAGGCAAGGCAAGGCAAGTTTATTTGTATAGCACATTTCATACACAATGGTAATTCAAAGTGCTTTACATAAAAAAGAATAATAAAAATAGAACATAAGGAATAGAAATAACAGTAAAAACAGAGAATTTTGCTATCTGGATGGAAGAGCTAGGAAGTCTCAGGGAGTTTTTTGTTGTTGTCGTCCATCAGAGTTGGATCTAAACGGATCTATTCATCAGAGCAGATCAGAATGGATCTTCCTCATCCAACAGGACTGCTACCTGTTAGGGCACTTCAAACTGATAAACATAGTTTCAATCTCCCCTTTTGCCAAGACACCTCAAACTGCACCACACAGCCCTAATCCCCCTTCCGGAGACATCTTACCTATGGAACGCAGTTCAAATTTCCCCTTTGGAAATTTCCCCCTTTGGAAAGTGTCCTGACTGTAATCCAGAGATATCTTAACCATGCACCACAGCTTAAATTTCCCCATGGTTTGTCAAATTTACCAAATTTTAACCTAATCAATTTCTTCCTAATTCTCCCAGCTCTTTCAACCAGACAGCAATAATGCATTAAAAGTCAGAATAACAAGATGATACATAAAAGATATAAAATACATTAAAAATGAAATAAAAACAGGAAAAGGAATTAAAAGAATAAAAAGATAATACGTATACAATAAAGTGCAAAAAGTTCGGACATAGCACAGTGCTCAATCAGCAAATGCATAGATAAAAATATGTGTTTTGAGTCTGGATTTGAATGTGGCTACTGTTGGAGCACACCTGATCTCTTCTGGAAGCTGGTTCCAGCTGCGGCTGGCATAACAGCTAAAAGCAGACTCTCCTTGCTTTGAGTGAACCCTTGGTATTTCTAAATGACCTGATTCTGATGATCTGAGTGATCTGTTAGGTTTATATTCTATGAGCATATCTGCAATGTATTGAGGTCCTAGGCCATTGAGTGATTTATAAACAAGTAACAGTACTTTAAAATCAATTCTAAATGCAACTGGAAGCCAGTGCAAGGACCTGAGGACTGGTGTGATATGTTCATGTTTTCGGGTTCTGCTCAGAATCCTAGCAGCAGCGTTCTGTACGAGCTGCAGCTGTCTTATGGTCTTTTTGGGAAGACCAGTGAGGAGCCCATTACAATAATCCACCCTGCTGGTGATGAAAGCATGAACAAGTTTCTCTAAGTCTTGACTGGAGACAAAGCATCTAATTCTTGCAATATTTTTGAGATACGCTGATTTAGTTATTGTCTTTACATGGCTACTGAAACTCAGGTCTGACTCCAAGATCACACCAAGATTCCTGACTTGATTTTTAGTTGTTTGACCCTTAGAGTGAAGGTACATATTCACTTTGAAAACTTCATCTTTGTTTCCAAACACAATGACTTCAGTTTTGTCTTTGTTTAACTGAAGGAAGTTTAGACACATCCAATTTTTTATTTCATCAATGCACTGGCACAGGGAGTCAATGGGGCTGTAGTCGTTAGGTGATAGGGCTAGGTAAATCTGGGTGTCATCTGCATAGCTGTGATATGCAATTTGGTTCTTTCTCATTATTTGGCTCAGTGGCAGCATATATAGGTTGAACAGGAGGGGTGCGAATATTGAACCTTGAGGGACTCCGCATATCATGGATGTCCACTCAGACTTATGGTCACCGATACTCACATAATAACCTCTCCCTTCTAAGTATGACCTGAACCATTTTAGGACCATCCCAAAAAGCCCAACCCAGTTTTCCAGCCTGTCAAGAAGAATGTTGTGATCGACAGTGTCAAACGCAGCACTGAGGTCAAGTAGAACCAGCACTGTTAATTTACCTGTATCTGTGTTAAGGCGAATATCATTTATTATCTTTATGAGTGCTGTCTCTGTGCTGTGATGTGGTCGGAAACCAGATTGAAAGTTATCAAAGTATCCATTCAAGCTTAAGAACTTGTTCAGCTGATTGAAAACAACTTTTTCAATGATCTTGCCTATGAAAGGAAGATTTGAGATTGGCTTGTAGTTGCTCAATATGGTGTTATCTAGATTGCTCTTTTTCAGGAGGGGCTTAACAACTGCAGTTTTCAGGGATTTTGGAAAAGTCCCAGAGAGAAGTGAGGCATTTACCACTTCTAGGAGATCTGCTTCTAAACAGTTTAACACTCTTTTGAAAAAAGATGTGGGAAGTGTGTCAAGGGCGCAGGTTGATGTTTTAAGGTGCTGTACTGTTTCTTCTAAAATTTTACCATCAATTGCTTCGAAATCAGACATAATAGCTACTTTCTGAGGTTGTGATCTGATCTGTTTTACCCCAGTGCAGCTCAAGGATGTACTGATCGCCTTTCTGATATTATTAATTTTCTCAGAGAAGAAGGAAGCAAACTCACAGCATTTGCTGTCTGAGAGCATTTCACTGGGAATCTGACTTGGGGGGTTTGTTAGTCTCTCTACTGTAGCAAAAAGAGTGCGGGTGTTGTTTAAGTTTCTGTTTATAATATTTGAGAAGAAGGTCTGTCTAGCTTTGCCTAATTCCACATTGAAAGCATGAAGAATATCTTTATAGATGTTATAATGGATTTCAAGTTTTGTGTTTCGCCACATGCGCTCAGCTTTTCTGCATTGTCTTTTCATATTTTGCACTGCTGTTGAGTTTCTCCATGGTGCTTTTTGTCTGCCACTTTTCTTCCTGACTTTCACAGGAGCAATGTTATCAATAACATTTTGTACTTTTGAGTTAAAAGAATCAAGGAGAAAAAGGAGACGGAACGTCATAGGCGGGGTGACGTCACTGACCAGGAACCATAAAGCCAGCCCGAGAGTATGGCAGAGTTACGCAGCGTCTCGTTCCCTATCAGGGAACTAAGGTTATATACATAACCGAGACATTCCCTTTCAAGGGAACTCGCGCTGCGTAAAAACGCTATGGGAACGCCATACCAACGTCGCCATAGTAACAAGTGCCCGATCGTGTGTAGCCGAAGCGCACAACTCACAGTAACAACTGTGCCCCTGGAGCGGAGCCGAGATCTAGCTCGTAGAATCTCACAAATGTGTGCGGTGAGGACCAGCCTGCCGCATCACAGATATCAGATAGGGAGACCCCCGAAATAAATGCCTTGGAGGCAGCCATACTCCTTGTAAAGTGCGCTCGGACAGCCAATGGTGAAGGCTGAACAAACGCCTCATAAGCAAGTGAGATGGCCTCAACCACCCACTTGCTCATTCTCTGCTTGAATGCCGGTAGACCTTTTCTTGGTGCACCGAAACAAACGAACAGTTGTTCATCCTTTCTCCAGTTGGCAGCTCTATGAACATAAGCATCCAACGCCCGTACTGGACATAGCAGATTAAGCTTTTCCTGGTCCGATGACGTAAATGGAGGAGGACAGAAGGCCTGCAGCATGATAGGTCTCGCAGTATTAGTGAGGACCTTAGGGATGTAGAAATGCCTTTACGTTGCCAGGCGCAAATTCCAGACACGATGGAGCAACCGACAGACCTTGAATGTCTCCAATTCTCTTGAGAGACGAAATGGTGATGAGAAACACGGTCTTAAGTGTCAGAAATTTCTCAGCAACCTCTTCGATGGGTTCGAAGGGTGTCATAGATAGACCCTGAAGCGCAGTGGCCAAATCCCATGTCGGTACTCTCATGTGTACTGCAGGTCTTATCCTCAAGGTGCCACGGAGGAAACGTGTGATATGCGGGTGTCTCCCCAAAGAGACTCCACTGAAAGGAGCGTGGTAAGCAGCTAAGGCCGCCACGTATACCTTTAGTGTGGAGGGGGATAGCCCTGTGGAGAACCTCTCCTGCAGGAAGTCCAGCACCACGCTAACCGGGCAGTTAACTGGATCCCACTGATGATTCTCACACCAAGAAGTGAATAATCTCCACTTCAAAGCATAGAGTTTCCTCGTGGAGGGAGCTCTGGATTGGAGTATGGTCTCAACAACCTCAGTTGAAAGACCGGAATCTATGAGACGTGCCCCCTCAGAGGCCATGCCCACAAGTTCCACAACTCCGGTTGGGGGTGCAGTATTAGACCGCCCGCTTGTGAGAGAAGGTCCTCCCTGAGCGGTATCTCCATCGGAGATCCGTCCAGGAGAGATACCAGGTCCGAGAACCATACTCGGGCCGGCCAGTACGGGGCTACCAATAATAGCTGAGCCCCTTCCCGGCGAACTCTCTCCAGAACCCCCGGGAGCAGAACGATCGGGGGAAATGCGTACAGCGGTAGCCTCGGCCACGGCTGTACCATAGCATCCAGCCCAAGAGGTGCTGGGTTGGTCATGGAGAACCACAGTGGACAGTGAGTCGTCTCTCGAGACGCAAACAGATCCACTTGGGCTTCGCCGTAGTTCTCCCAAAGGAGCTTCACCACCTCGGGATGAAGTCTCCATTCCCCGGGCCTCGGCCCCTGCCTCGACAGGATGTCTGCTCCCACATTCAGGTACCCTGGGATGTAAACTGCTCTGAGGGATAGCAGTTTCCCTTGGGCCCACAGGAGAATCTGATTTGCCAGCTTGTAAAGCGGGCATGATCTCAGACCCCCCTGGTGATTGATGTATGAGACTACTGATGTATTGTCTGTTCTGACTAATACATGTTTGTTTCTGAGGTCTGGGAGGAAGTATCTCAGTGCTAGAAATACCGCCATCATTTCTAGACAATTTATGTGCCAAGAGAGATGATGGTCTTGCCATAGACCCCGTGTCGAGCGACCACTCATGATCGCCCCCCAGCCTGTGAGATATGCATCTGTCTTTAGCGTGACGCGACGACTGAGAGCTCCCAACACAGGTCCCTGGGACAGGAACCAAGGTTGTTTCCATACGTCCAGAGCACGTAAGCATCGCCGCGTGACTCTGATCATATGAAACGGATTCCCCCTCGGTGAGAACCCCTTGGTTTTGAGCCACCACTGCAGCGGTCTCATGTACAGCAGGCCGCAAGGTATAACGTTGGACGCTGCTGCCATCAGACCCAACAGTCTCTGGAACTGTTTCACAGTGAGTGACTGGCCTTGCCTTATGTCCGAGATGGTATTGAGGATTGATGTTATTCGAGCCAGAGATAAACGGGCTCTCATAATCACCGAATCCTATACCACGGCCAGATAAGTGGTTCTCTGTGCAGGAGAAAGCACACTTTTCTTTGCGTTTAGTCTCAACCCCAACTTTTCCATGTGAGCGAGAACAACACCTCGATGTTGAACCGCTATCTCATCTGATTGGGCGAGGATCAACCAATCGTCTATGTAGTTCAGTATGCGGATGCCCTGCATGCGCAAGGGCGCCAGCGCCGCATCTGCACATTTGGTAAAAGTTCGGGGCGACAGGGCTAGGCCGAAGGGGAGAACCCGATATTGGTATGCGTCGCAAACCTCAGGAATTCTCTGTGATGTGATTTGAACTGAATCGCATACCCCTTTTCTATAGTTCGCAGGACCCACTGGGATACTTTTGACAGATTTTTCCACTCTGACAAAAAATCCACTAGGGGTACCATTCTCTCGAGACTGGCCTCTGGTGTAACAGCAGCAGCAGTCACCACTGCGTCCTGTAATGTAATCAAATGATAAATCTGAGGTAGACATATATTTCTCTCTATTGTTTAGTTTCCTTAACTTTATATGGCAGCACTGTGTCGTAATACTAGGGTTTCCCTCATCCGTCACAGGATTCCCCTGCCATCAGGACATATAAAACTCTTAACACAGCTTAATGGACTCCTACAGTGATATAAAAGACCAAACTCGCACCTCATTTGTGATGTAGGTTATACTATATAGGCTCCAAGAGCAGATACTGGCATAAAGTTCGTTTGAACGTTTGATATTCGCAAATTTAGGGACCGACTCTAAAGTTATGACATTGGTATTAACGTTTCGACCTTCAATAGCGTTTAAAGAGAATGACTTACAGTCAAAAAACCAACTGTAAAGTGTTCATCTAGCTGTCAGGTATAATACAAACCTTTTAGATTTTTGATGTTTATTCAAATAAAAGGTAACACTTTATATTAACTAGTTAATATGAACTAACAATGAACTACATTTCTACAGCACTTTATTAATCTTTGTTAATGTTAATTCCAGCATTTACTAATACATTATTAAAATCAAAAGTTGCATTTGTTAACATTAGTTAATGCACTGTGAACTAACATGAACAATGAACTGCTGAATTTTTATTAACGTTAACAAAGATTACCAAATACAGTAACAAATGTATTGCTCATGGATAGCTCACATTAGTAAATACATTATGAATCTTATTGTAAAGTGTTTCCAAATAAACTGTCAATTAATATGTAAATATTGCTATGTATTTCACCTCTGTATGAGATCATACAAAAAATGCCATAATTTAAATCTCAATAGCATGTGACGAGAATGATTTACAGTCACAAAACCAACTGTAAAGTGTTCATCTAGGTGTCAGGTCGAACAGTGATGTGCCCTACTCTCTCACACACAAACACACACACATGCACACACATATTCAAACACACACAACTCAAAGTACATGCATATATACTGTTGATCTTTTTTTACACGTTCATCACACAATTTGTTCTACTTAATTTTATTTTTCCTGTTCATATAAAGGCTTTAGCAACACAAAGTAAAATTTGTATAAGCAGGATAATATATGAGCAGGAAAGATAAAAATTAACAAAGTAGAATGAATTGTGTGATGAACGTGTAAAAAGAAAAAAAAGAAAAAGGATATGTGTATGTAGGCTACTTTGAGTGGGGTGTGTTTGAATATGTGTGCATGTGCGTGTACAAGAGTTTGTGTGAGTTCAAAGGCAGTGTTTGTGTGTTTGTGTGTGATAGAGAGAGTAGGCGCATCACTGTTCGACCTGACCGCTAGATGAACACTTTAAACGCTATTGAAGGTCGAAACGTTAATATCAATGTCATAACTTTAGAGACGGCCCCTAAATTTGCGAATATCAAACGTTCAAACGAACTTTATGCCAGTATCTGCTCTTGGAGCCCATATAGTATAACCTACATCACAAATGAGGTGCGAGTTTGGTCTTTTATATCACTGTAGGAGTCCATTAAGCTGTGTTAAGAGTTTTATATGTGCTGATGGCAGGGGAATCCTGTGACGGATGAGGGAAACCCTAGTATTACAACACAGTGCTGCCATATAAAGTCAAGGAAACTAAACAACAGAGAGAAATATATGTCTACCTCAGATTTAACATTTGATCTGTACATCAACTTCGGAGAATAACGTTATAATCTCGTTCACTGGAGAGAAAGCTGCTTACATGTAGACTACACAGGTAGCTATAAAGACACTGAATTAAACATAAATGCAGCTTTTGTGTCTTTATCAGCTTTTCTGCATTTATACTGGCCCTGATAATCATCACACATTCACTTACCGCTTGCTCTAATTCTGTAAATCCGTTTTTATGAATCAATGATGACTTACTAGCCGTTGCTCATCTTCATAAACAGCCGCTAGCGGCACCTGCTGGTGAAGCAGACTAACAGCAGATGGAGATCATGCATCTGCACTCTACTGCTTTTCCTGCAGTTCCCAGATGTGAAATGTTGAATTTTCTGCCGAATTTGAACCACTGAATTTGTGGAAGCGAATTTGTAAAGCGAAATAAAATGGAAAGAAAATGGCTAGTCGAATTGTATAGGTTGTATTTTTAAACAGAATATTTATATTTTGGAAGTGAAATCTGAAAGGGGAAAATAAATGATTGAATTTTTAATAATGAAAATGTGTGTGAAATATTTTTTATTGAAATATTCGCAGCTTAAATATATGACCATGTTGAATTTCAGCCCATAAAAATGCAAACCTTAAAAATTCAATGCATCAAAATGTATCATTTTTTTCACTTAGTGCAATTCAACAAGCTTTTTATTTCAAAAACATTTGGCATTAATTTACTTCCATACTTTAATTTCACAACAGAAACGCTGTGAAAGCTCAACATTTTTCTGGCGTTGCAGTTCTGCTGCTGCTGTTTTGACACTCTAGATGTGTGAAAATTTACTGTGTTCATTTGTGTTTACATTTAAGCATAAGAATGCAAAAATGAAATCGAATGATTTGACTGGTGAATACCTTTGTGCATGATGTATCATCTTAATATTCTTGTACGGTGTGCAGGCTTTGCTGTGTGCAATGCTGACAAACCAGGAGAACATCACGGTGGAGCAGGTGAAAAAGATCCTGATTGAGGAAGAGGAGGGCGGCTCTGACTCTTCACAGCAGTGCTCCTCTGAGGATGAAGATATCTTCGAGGAGATGGCCCAGGTGAGTCCTCCGCGTGCGCGTGAGAAGCGGCAGTGGCACGCTCGCATCCCGTCTCTGAGCACGCAGCCCGCCAGCGGCGTGGACTGGGCATGGCTGGTCAAACGTCTGCACAAACTCTGCATGGACTTGTGCAACAACTACATTCAGATGCACCTGGATCTGGAGAGCAGTCTAGGAGAACAGCCCACTCACCGGGCCGACCCACTCTTTTTCTTGCCGCTTTTTAATTCGGAGACCTCCACGCCCTCTACCGGGGGCCTGTCGAGCCACGGGACGCCCTCAGAGGACAGCTTCCGCCTGCACCTTGACGAGACGCCCTCGGAGGAGGTCCACAGTCCTGGTGGGTTGAGTGCGAGCCTCCCCCAACTGAGAGGAGAAAGGAGGGACGGGGCCCGTAAGAAGGAATGGTGGGAGAGTGCGGGAAACAAGCTGTACACCATCGCCACCGACAAGACCATCACAAAGCTTATGATTGAGTACAAGAAACGCAAGCAGCAGCACAATCACACCACGTTCGCCAAAGATGCCAAAGCGGGAGAGAAGAGGGGTGAGGCAGTGACACTGCGCGGCCCGGACTCCCCGGGACCCCAGAGGCCCCAGCAACTAGTAGAGCAGGGGCCCATGCGTCACTCCTTCAGCGCGGGGCCGGAGCTACTGCGGCAAGAGAAGAGACCTCGATCCGGCTCCACGGCCAGTTCACACAACATCTCACTCAGAGACTCTGAGGCACAGATACAGGTACTCTCTAAATAATAATGTGTTGGCTCAACAACAACAAAAATGCAACAGTTTACATCATTTTTTTGAGTTATGACAACTTTGAGTGAATTTACATTCCAACAACAAGCTACACTGAGTTAGAGGAACTTAATAATTTGTAGCATAAATGCATATTTCTAAGTTGATTACTCAAAAAACTTAAGTCGCTCCAACTACAACTAGAGTTGTAGCCCTGGAACCAATTAACTGTATCTTTTTAAGTTCAAATCAACAGCTGTCATAGCACATGCTAACGTAACTTAATTAACATACGTTTAATGAACAAGTAAGATATTATTTGTCACTGGCATTAGTGCCGTCATTTCTTAGAGTCAATGTAGTGTTTACCTTCATGTATCTACTCTTCAGAACCACAAAAACTTCAACATTACAGAAACTCTTTTAAATGTCAAACATGACAGCATTAAACACTAACCCCATTATTTACACTGCTCCTGTCTGCGGCACGTTACGGCTCTGATGCGGCCACTCTAGTCAATGCTTGTTTAAACCAGCTTCGCTAAAGATACGCGCCAAGTCTATTTTTGACTACGGCGCATCCAAGCCGCACCGTTCACATTCAAAATAAAGTCAAAATAATCACCCTGTGTAGACTCCAGATCATATTTCAATGCACTAGGAGGCCAGAAATTGAAGAAAATCTTTTATCCTTGTTGTCCATAACTGGACTTTTAAGTGTATTAACTGTCTGTAGGCTATAGAAATAAATTAGGGCATAGCAATAAACACAATTAAACTGGACTAAATATAACCATTTAGCCATTAAAAACACTACAAAATCAAGGAAAAGAACGCCGGACAGGCAAATCTCGTCTTCTGAAATGCTCCTGGTGTGAGTTGAAGGAGCTGTAATGCGCTGCAGACGTGTGCAGAGTAAATAAGAGGTAACAGGTCTTTCCCTTCACTAAAAAACACATAAAATAACACTTAATTTCAACATTTATTCTCCTTATCCAGTCCTATGCAAAGCATGCTGGGAACTAGTAATCCACTGCCTAATTTCTGAAATTATCAAGACAATTTCATTAGGTTACTATAACGTAATTTTTTTTTTAAAGGCAATTAACGCTAAAAATTTGAATTACAGCGAATTATTACACAAATACACAAATTTGAAAGTTTAAATTACAGACCATATTAAGTTGATGTAATGATCAACATTAACATCAACAGAACTCAACAAAATAATGTTTAATAAGTAAAATAAGTTTGTTGAAATACTAAAATGACTAAAAGAGAAATAATAATGAATTAAAGCTAAATAGAAATATTTAAATGAAAATAACAACTACAGGGTTTCTGCTGGTTTTATGAAAGTAAGCTTAAGACTTATTTAAGAACTTTTTAAGATCAAGTAAAGAAAATGTAAGGAATAAATTCAAGGGAACACAATACATCAATATGTTCTCTATATGTAAATGTATAGGGAGAAACACAATGACTTATAGCAGCACTTCAGAGCCTGAAAATACAAATTCTAACAGATATCCATTGCTTTTTAATTCATTTTACAAAAAAGCTTGAGTTGTTCTGCTCAAAACTACTACAATATGGTGTTTTTCCTCAGTATTTCTCTTTTTTCCTGTACAAAAGATTCTTAAATCATGATACATTTACTTGAGAAGCAAAATGACAAAATAAGAAGTTTTCTTTTCTGAAATTGATCAAAATGAAGTTTATGATTAAAAGAAGGACAAATATCTGCCAATGGGCTCAGATATTTGTTCGTGTTTTAAACATAAATTCACATAATTTGTTTTTAGACTTTATTTTACATTTGCTTTTCAAGTAATAGTAGATATTTGTATGGAAAACAGGATAAAAATACTTTTTGCACTTATTAATTTTTTGCAATGCATGCAACATTTAATGAATTTTGTTCTGATATAAGACATTGTTGCAAATTAAGACTTTTCAAGAACCACAGAAACCCTGAACTAAATGAAATGAAAAATTACTAAAACTTTAAAACGGAAACAAAAAATAGGAAAACAAAAGCTCATTCAAAATCCATTATTATTTCCAATTTTATTAATAAATTAAAAATACAGAAGTATAATTTAAAACTTTTTAAATTAAATGTATGTAGACATGTATCTAAGATTATTCTGGGTAACACTTTATTTTAGTGTCTTTGTTGTTATGCATGTTACATGCATAATTACATGCAACTAAACCAAACCCTCTAATAAGTGCATGTGGTTAATTAATATTCCTCAGTACTTAAGTGTATAATTACACTGTAACAAAGACACCTTTTTCACAGTAATTCTGTATTTTTAGCTAAGCAGAATCGTGAATATTTCTATTCTGGTGTCACCTCTGACCTGTGCAGAAAACCTTCACAAATTAATTGTGATTAAATGAAAAAGAGCCTTTTTATGGAAATGCAGATTACTTGTATATAGGACTGATATTATTTTATGCAAACTTGGATTGTCCATTTTCCTGCCCAGGCCTGGACCAACATGGTCCTCACGGTCCTGAATCAGATCCAGCTCTTGCCGGACCCCACATTCATCGGCCTCCAGCCAGCGGTGTTCCCCTGCATCAGTCAGCTGACCTGTCATGTGACTGACCTCAGAGTGCGGCAGGCGGTGCGTGAGTGGCTCGGGCGAGTGGGGCGCGTTTATGACATCATCCTGTGATGACCAGCCTTTTTCATGTGCTTTACTCTTTGCCTCAGCATATGCTCATATATCCCGTGACGCCGTTAGCTGTCCAACTTTGCTAACTATTTTTATTGTAGTGCACAGTGACCTCTGTGTAATACAAATCCCTTTTGTGGATGTTCTTCAATATTCATGCTGTTAAATTCAGAATCTATATTTTTTATTTATTTATATCTCTGAAAGTTCATTGGCTTTAAATGTACATGTGCCATAAACAGAAGTATGTTGTTTTCCAGGGTGTTTTTCTCTCATTTAAATCTTCAACTTTAAACTCCCCGGAACATTTCAACATCAGTTAAAGTCATTGCACAATGATATGTGGAACTTTATGCACTTTTGTTAATGCTTTGTCTAATATATCTAAAGCATGAACTTGTGCTTTTTAAATGCAGTTTTATGTTGCTATACTGTAGTATTATCACATTTCATGTCCATAATATTCAATGCCTTTAAATATCTAACTCAAGCCAATTCCTCGGATTCCCATTTTATTCTGAACAAAAACCCGACAGAATATAACACAACATTACGTCCTTTTGTAGTCTGTGTAATACTGATATCAGCTCATAGAGTATCAGCTAGTTTAAAATCCGTAGTCCAGATGCGTTGGCTTCATCTCAGTCTTCACCACTGCACTAGCTCTCAAAACCTCATTATTCTGTTTAATATCCAATGTCCGTCCATCCAGTCAGCCAGAAACTGTGCGCCATAGATTCCACTACCCATAATCCAATGGGAATCTAAGGTTTAAATATCAGATACTAGTTTTAGAGTTCACCAAACGACATTACATCTGACTAAACTTGAATAAAACAGTAAGGAATAAAATATACAATAGAATACTTTTCATAGCTGCACCGTATGTTGTCTTAAAAGTCAAGTCTCGCTGAAACTATTATATCAAACGGTTGAAATTTAAGGACAGTTTTTTGCAGTCTGTATTTATTAAAATTGGATCTCTTTGCACTTACAATTTTAATGCTTTATCCCAAATATATTTTATTTCTTGATCTAAAACTGCAGTTGTTTGAATATTATTTTTTGTCTTCAATCATCTGCATGTATTATGTATATGTTGATTTTTATGTGTGCGCTTGTGAAAAAGGATATGCATTTTATTTATTTTGTGATGCTTAGTGTTATCAAGAGAAATTTGCTCAAAACGTATGACAAGCTACAGAGAAATGGAATGTAATTCATAAATAGTTACTGTGCTGTACTTCAGTATGTGCAATGGGATCTATAGGAAGATCTGGACCCGTATACAGATATTCTTTACATATAGTGCACACAGCCTATGTTGCATAATCATAATCAGAATGTATAATCCTTGGCTCTATTTGCTCATATTCTGTCGAGTTTATGGCAAATGCTTGGCGTAAACAACGGGGAGATTAAACAGGATGTTGAAAGGGACCAAAGACAAATTTATATTCAATATGAGATTGAATTCTAAAAAAATATTACTATATACTTTATTTTTAGCAAAACAAAGGTGTTTTTTGTTGTTGTCGTTTTTTCAGTTGAAATCCTGATTTGTCTAGAGTCCAGGTTTTTTGTTTATTTTTCTCCAGGTAGGTACAAATTGAAGT
Source organism: Chanodichthys erythropterus (assembly GCF_024489055.1). Lineage (NCBI taxonomy): Eukaryota > Metazoa > Chordata > Actinopteri > Cypriniformes > Xenocyprididae > Chanodichthys > Chanodichthys erythropterus. The sequence continues at coordinate 29,196,950 of NC_090225.1, read as the reverse complement.
ACAGTCTACATTTGTGTTGGTTTTGTAAGTAGTCCGAAGCACAAAGTTCTCTTTGAACAGATTGTGACAGTGTTTTGTCTTCATAAAACACAGACTTTATAAACTCCAAGGGATATTTTTAGAGGATTTTTTGTGTAAAGGATTGGTTTGAGACCTTGGTCTATATCCATAGGAAAACACTATGGATTATGTTGTGCAGACTTAAGCTAAACCTAAAAATGCAAGCTAAAACTGATTTCTGTGTAATACTCAAAACATGTCTTAACTTTAGCTCTGCTAAGGTATCTTTAATTGATAATGCCACTCAATTGGTAATGATCTCATAATGTACCACACATATATTCTTTTAAATACTATAGCCAGGATATGTTAGTGTTTGGAGGGAGTGCGCTCAGTACTTACTTTACTACATGCTGTTTATTATCAAACTTCTATCAATCAACTGCAGTATGTGCATTACGCTCAATGTCTTCTGAAGTGTTTATTAGATGATCATTTATGTTGTAAGTGTTGTAGAATAAATAAGCAGAGTTACAAACCATGTGTTGTGTGCTTTTTTATTGGCAAGAGACTGTTTATTATATTATTAAATCACATGCACATACACTGCAGACTGATTTGCAAAAAACAGCTTATTTATGAATGGATTCATTTATGCTTTGAATTTTTTTTTTTTTTTTTTTGATAGGAGACAGGTTTTTCTGTAACCAAGCAGATGCTGAAAAGCAATATAATGCTGAAATATCATTATAAAAAATAGATATACAAAATACTTAGATGCTCCCCAGAAGTAGAAATTAACAAATGCGTTAAGGTTTCATTTGTTAACATTAGTTAACTACATTATTTAACATGAACAATGATCAACACGTCTGCAGCATTTATTATGTTTTCAGTTATTGTTAATCTCAACATTTATTAATACAACTTTTGATCTTGAAAATCAGAATCAGAAAGCCTCGAATCATCACGGCATATTTGATTCAATAAACAGACAATCGGGTCAATAAACAGGAACAGGCAAGATCAAACACAGGCAGACAGGAATAAAGGAAACGCTCAGAAATGACACACTGGGAAATCAAGACTTCGCAAACTGGTGGTGTGAGTCCTTTATAGTCCTGATAATGAGCTGCAGCTGGGTGTGGTGATCAGTGTGGTGTGCTAGGGTGGATGTGGCAACAGGTGATAGGTGGAGTGAGTGCCTGTGATTGACAGGGGGGATGATGGGAAATGTAGTCCGGAACTGACAGGATTCGTGACATTGGGTCTGTTGCCAAGTCGTATTTCTTTGAACCGCGAGAGGCATCTAAGCTTACACTATTCCTCTTAGCATACTACAAATTTTCACGCTTGTAAATTGCACCTTTTTCATTGGTCAAGCCAAAACTCATTTGTTTTACAACTTCAGCACCATCGGACTGAACCATCAAGAATTTCTCCTGAGACTGCATATCCAGAAGCTCTTCAACAGCTAAGGCATTTGCAAGTATCGTACATTTGAAGACTAAACGGCGATTTAGTATTAAAGGTGGGATAAGTAGGTTTTCAAAAACACTGATGGACATTGTTTGAAATCAACCCAAACAAATACACCCCTCTCTTTGCTCCTCCTCAAAAACTCACTCTCCAATCCTATTCCTAACCACTAAGACGGTCTCGAACCCCGGCCGATCGCTACCAATGACACTAAACACCGCATTCTCTATCGGTCGTCAGTGTGCAGTGGTTTATATGCACTAGCTGGCCACTTACACACAATGTGTGTGGATGTCTGTTTATCACAGCTGACGTGCAACAAAATGCTTCATGAAAAATAAAGCACAGTTGATGAACGAACAACAAGGAAGCACAAAAAATGAATGTACAGTGAACAAGAGTAAATACAAACAAGTGTTTGTTGTTAGTCCCCAACAGCACAGCAAACCCAGTGTTACTCACATGAAGCAGAATCAAAGCAGCCTCCGCGTCTGTTTTCAGGTCTTCCCACTTAGCTCTCTCCAGCTCTGGAAAGCTTTTCTAATATAAATTAAAGCACTTGCCCAGTCATAAACCTTCATTCCAGTGATCTTGTTTTGAGCTCTTTTGTATTGTCTTATCTCTCTTCCTGCAGTTTTTCTTCAAATCTTGCTTTTGCTCGTTCCGTCTCCTTGACCGTCATATTAATGCTGATTGGTTAGACGTTTGTTGTTTGTGTCGGCCAAACAGTGTTTTTGAAAATGTACTCACTCCACCTTTAAGTTGTGAACCCCTTTATAAAGGTGTTTTATAGTGAGAAACTGATGGTTCTTCCAGCTCGTTAAATTACTCTTTTTATAGCTCTTTCCCCTGTTATGCTACAGTTTCATTCACTTCCACTTTCTCATTTCCTAAGGTGATTTGTGTGTATGTGTTTGTTTAGATTAGTTATGTGTTTGTGATTTAGTTAAAACTTTTGTGCACATTCTTGCAAGTTGAATCTGATCTGCCTCTAAACCAGTATCATTTTAACGATTGTGATCACAGCTACATGTTAAGAAAGCTTTATTTTTCTGTGAGAAATCCTTTCTGAAGAGTTGAGAGATGATCAATGCTGAGTGTTCGCTGGTGTTATGATCTCCAGTTGGAGTGCCCTAGTTAGTCACTAGAGGGCACTCCAACCCGGACTGTTCCTCTTCAGACTTTTGGACTTCATTTCCCATAACCCACTTCCCGGACTCATTATCCCTTCATTGCACCCAGCTCTCTTGAGTTTTGTCATTAGCGTCTGTCTATTTATTCTGAGTTGTTTCTGCCTTTGTTTGTCGAGTGTTAATTTGTGTTACGTGCACTGTTGTATTCCTGCTTCTCTGTTTTGGTTTCCTGTTTCGTTTATGGACTGTTTATGTGGATGTTGGACCCTGGCCTGGATGGATTATGTTTTCGGATTGTCTGATTAAAACTACATTTGGATCTTACCTTCTCGTCTCTGTGCCATACGTGACAGCTGGCTGAACAGATTAATTGATTGTAATATTAAAGGGGTGGTTCACTGTTTTTTTCTAGGCTTGATTGTGTTTATTGGGCACAGTTTAACATGTCTTAATGCTTTGTTAAAAAAAAAAAAAGACATATTTTTCATATATTTTACCTTTATTCTACACCACTGTTTCTCTTCTATAAAAACGCTCTGAGTTCCTGTTCTATGAAGCCCCTCCCTCAGAAACACGCAATGGACTGAGATTGGTTTGCTGGCCCAGTGTATAGTGATTCGCTGTCCAGAATACATAGTCACGATTCACGTTGTCCAGAAACGCCACGCCCTTACCATTAAGGGCAATAATAGCATGTGTTTTGGTGGAAATATAAATAATGGCATCAATATTGCCATATGAATAAGAGCCCGAATTAGACCCAGATAGCAGTAATGATGAAGAGGGTCAAGCAGAACCTCTGCAAGCACGGCTTTTAATTGACATTTATGAATGTTAAGTATTTTTTTTTTGTATTTGTGTCAAAGTGTTTAGATATGCTGTCACTTGTAAATGTTACTGCTGCCCCATAGTGTTCTGATTTAAAGCTTTACTGTGGCTGAATACATGACTGAGTAGTAGCATTTTAGTAAAGGTACCGTTTAATTTATAGCATAAATGAGCATGTGGGTAAACAACATAAAAGCCGTAATGAAACAATGATACACCGATAACAGAAACGCCAGCAAATACCAACAGAAATTGGCTGGTGTGATTACATAGAAGTTTATAGGCATTTGTTGGAGAAGTATGAAATAGAATTTAGCTAACTGGCTGGCGAAGCCAAACCGCGTTGGTCTTTGTTTACGCCCCAGAAACTATATAACTTCATAAAAAAATAAAATAAACTTAAGCTTCTGCTTTTAAAGTGGGAACTGCTAAATCATTAAGCCTTTGTGCAAATCCAGCATTGAATTCATGTAGATTCTGGAAGCTGTCTTCCGTAAAAAGTGCAGCACAGATAGCTAAATTAGCATCATAATGGTCAGGAACAGAATTAAACATAAATTTTAAACATTGTTCCCGGAGTCCAGCATCCCTAAGAAGGCCAAACACAGAAGACTTGTATGCAGGTGACATTGCCTCGCCCACTTTGTTGCGTGTTCCCGTGGGACGGGTTTATGTTATGTCGCGTTCCAGGCAACCCGTAACCCGTGTTTTTCCAACCTTCCACCCGTGAAAATGCACTGGAACAGCAGTCAAAGCCGTGACTTCCCACCCGTGAACTCGTGCTAGCTCGATGTACAGTTACGGGTTCTGACGTCACATAGCCCGCGAAACAACAATGGCAGGCCCTACGGATGCGGTGTTTATGCAAGAGCAACGGTAAAATAAAAGTTATAACAGCTTCTGTTGCCTTATGTGCTGTTTTCCTCCTCTGTTTCCCTCAAATGAGCAAGGAGTAAGCACCTTTGGCGATATATTATTGTTAATGAGCATAAGCCCCGTACGGTGTGCCATGTTGGTGTGTTTACACTTTTACGCAGTTTGGCATGACACAGTTTGGCCTCCAATCACGCAGATGACAGTGTTGGAAATTAACGGGGGCTCGGAGTAAAAATTCCACCAAAATTAATAACAATTACCTCAAAATTCAAGTTATGGGTAAAAATGTCTCTGTGTGAGTTCTTGTTTGTAATATAAAGGATATCAGCACTTTTGCAAATGGCATATTGATTTTATACAACAGTTCAATAAACAAGATTTTTTCTGAGCAAGCAAAATTGCGAATGTATCAGCTGTTTTGATCAAATCGTTTAAATGAATGATTCAATGACTTACTCGTTAGGGCCCGAACACCGATGGTGTGAGGACCCTATTGTAATTGCTCAGTCAATTATTCTTCTCTGAAATGAATCGCATTTTTGAGCCTAAACATGCTCGAAAACTCATGAAACTTTGCACGTGCATCAGAAGTGGTGAAAATTTACATCTGATATGGGTTTCAGAATTAGGTGTGGCAAAATGGCTCGATAGAGCCACTTACAAAATTTCAACTGAGCGCCGTTTGCACTACCTTTCACATACAAGTATGAAATTTGGTAGACATACAACAGCCCAATACCTACAAAAAAGTCCCTGGGTGCAAAATCTGTAAGCCCAACAGGAAGTGAGAGTGCAAAATTTTTGCAGTTTTTGCTATTTCCAGATGTTGTATTTTAATCAAATCAAGATCATATTTGGTCAGTGTTTTTGGGGGGGATTTTGCACACAAAAAGTATTCTTGTCACGTATATGACCGTATGTGGCTCCATTTACGAAGTTCAGTGATACATGTGTTTGGTTTTTTGCTAAAGAAGGTCAGTCGTTGGAGAAAATAACTCTGCAGCTAGCACAAGTTAGGACTATTTCCAAAAGCCGTCGGACTGGACCCAGATGACCTCACAGCTGTGTAATGTATGTAGGCCAGTTGAGTTAAGTTCTGGGTTCAGCAGTTCCCTGTGATTGGATGCTCCAGCACAATTCTTGATCCCTGCTTGTGTCAAACAGCTTCTACTTGCATATGACGGCCACAGGCTAAGCCATTAATGCTAGATGATGCAGCAGTATAATCACTCACTGGCAGAGCTGACAGAGCAAACATGCGTGTGCTTATGGACAGCAGCTGGATACAGTTTGGCCCGGCAGGACGGGGCTCATACGACTGGGTCGCAGGTGCATCTGCGTCGCCATCAACTGAGAACCGTCTTAAGGTAAAACTATTTTGTTTGCTTACAGACTATGCAGATGAGATAAATCAACCATGTGTTCTTGTAACTGCACCCGTCCCTCCAAGGGTAGCCTATCACATTTCTATATGACAGCTTTCATTTAAAAGTTACAGCATGATCATTCATTCCACGACTCGTATCGTAAGCAATTAGTATCTGTCATCATCTGTCACCAGCACTCGCACACACAGAAAAGCAGTGATATGGTGTAAGTCTCAGGGCTGTCGAACTGTTGAATGCTGACAGATCTGAACTAATGTTGGAACTATGTTGTATAATAATAATATAATATGTGAAAAAAGGTTTAGCACATCAAAATGTTTACTGATATTGCTGATGGATAAATTCTATGTCGCTAGTTTGGAAACAATTTTTGTCGAGAAAAGCAGTAGCCCCTCACTGCAGAACACTCGAGATCCAGGAGGTTTAGGGATATAAAGATGGAGGATATTGTGTTCTGCAGTGAGGACCATCTTGAAAAAAAGGGGCTTTAATGCAAATAAATGTGGAGTCACATGACAGAATTAGCCTATAAGCAGTGTCCACGCATTAAATCTATTGTATACATATTATTAAATTATATAGGCCTATAAAATTATTTTATTATTATTGGTAAGAATAAGACGTGTTACCTCTCAAACATCATTCATCCTTGATTACCCATCTTAATTTGATATTAAGTTGCTGTTTTATAGCCTAACAAGTTAAAATGTATTAAATTTTGTTCTGAAGATGAAAATTACATTCTGTAGTGTTTAGTCAAAAAGTTTTTTTTTTTTTTAAATGTTTAGTCAACTTAAAATGTTAAGTTGCATTAAGCAACAACTTGGATATTTGAGTTATCTTAATTTAAATCTGAGAAAGATATTCTGACACTAATTTCTAAGTTGTGATAGATAATTGAAATATTGTTTACAGTGTATAAATAGGCAAATAATAGGCTAAGCCTATTTCCAAGCCTTGTTCAATCTGGATGAGGAAAATATAGCACCTCTGCAGCTCATCAAAAATAAAAACAGGGCGTCTGTCAAATGAAGGAAGGCTGTTGGAGTTCCCATTGCTGACAAAAAGAAAGGTAAAATACACAGCATTTTACTTCTGTAGGCCTAACTGAATAAATAAAATTAATGTCATAAAATCACAATGTCTGTCATGATCACCGTCTGTTCCGGTCACTGTTCCTGGACTTCATCTCCCATCATCCCCTCTGTCACTCACCTGCACACACTTCACACTAATCACTAATCACCACACCCAGCTGTAGCTCATTACCTGGTCTATAAAGGACTTCCACACACACCACCTCACCGCAAAGTATTGTTTAACATTCATGTTGCAATTTCTGAGCGTTTTTCCCTGTTTGCCTTTCTGTTCCCGACCTTGTCTGTTTCCCGTGTTGATTCTCTGCTGCTTGCCTTTGGACCCCTGGATTGTTTATTGTTTCCTGTTCTATGATCGATATCTGCCTGCCTTTTGACCTACCGCCTGTACCCTGACGTCGTCCCTGCCTGTCCTTTGCTGTTCCTGTTTGCCCCTGATTAACTCTGCCTGTACGACCATCCTCACTGTAAATAAACGCTGCACTTGGATCTCCTGCCTGAGCCTCCCATTCATAACAGAATACTTCGCCGCCACAGATCCAGCAGCTTCCGTGAGTGTTTCTATCACCGCCAAGATGAATCCATCTGCCCAGTTAATGGGTCTCCGTCAGGGAGACAGACCCATTGAGGATTATGTCATGGATTTTATCGAATTGGCACCATCAACTTGTTTCAGTGAGGACTGTTTAATGATATTTTTTCGCGGTGGATTATCGGACCCGCTCAGCTCCGTCATGCCACTACATGAGATTAACGGGACTTTAGAACAATATATCGAGCTGGCTTTGCAACTGAGCGGGTCTCCCTTTACTGTGGGTGTTGCTGAGGATTTCGACACCTCGCTGTGTCATGTAATGGCCGCCGCGCCTATAGACACTCACAAAATGGCGGTTACTACCACAACAACATCAAGTCAAGTCTCCGCTGATCGCCCAGAGCAACGTCACGCCTTCGCTGATCGCCCAGAGCAACGTCACGCCTTCGCTGATCGCCCAGAGCAACGTCACGCCTTCGCTGATCGCCCAGAGCAACGTCACGCCTTCGTTGATCGCCCAGAGCAAAGTCACGTCGCCGCTGATCGCCCAGAGTCACGTCAGGTCTCTAGATCAGTCCGGGAGCGGAGAGGGTTGCGTTCCAGTGTGACCGATCCACCGTTGATTTCAGTCCGAGCAGCTGGCATCCCCAAGTCTCCGTCGGCCGCTTCGCTCTCAAGCCCGGTGGCCACTTCGTTCTCCGCACTCAAGTCTCCGCCGGCCACTTCACTCTCAAGCCCGGTGGCCGCTTCGCTCTCAAACCCGGTGGCCGCCTCGCACTCAAGCCCGCCGGCCGCCTCGCACTCAAGCCCGCCGGCCGCCTCGCTCTCAAGCCAGCCGGCCGCTTCGCTCTCAAGCCAGCCGGCCGCTTCGCTCTCAAGCCAGCCGGCCGCTTCGCTCTCAAGCTCGCCGGTTTCAACGCTCTCAAGCTCGCCGGTTTCAACGCTCTCAAGCTCGCCGGTTTCAACGCTCTCAAGCTCGCCGGTTTCAACGCTCTCAAGCTCGCCGGTTTCAACGCTCTCAAGCTCGCCGGTTTCAACGCTCTCAAGCTCGCCGGTTTCAACGCTCTCAAGCTCGCCGGTTTCAACGCTCTCAAGCTCGCCGGTATCCATGGACTCGAGTGTTCTGGACGCGATGGACGAAAAGACTGCTTTGCCAGTGCCCACGGGCAAGATGGCCGCCCCTGCGGTGCGTAAGGATGCAGGGGACGTTCCAGCCACTGACTTCGCTCCAGAATCCACTCCAACCGGGGAACCATCACCTCACCCTCGGAAGAGGAGGAGAAGGAGGAAGAAGGCTTCTTTCTTTCCTCAAGGCTCAGAAGCCTTTCAAGAGGCCGTTGGGGGTCCAGAGACTACTCCAGAGGTCTCTCCCACTGCGCCCAGGTGTCTCGCTCTGCCGGCGCCACCAGTGCTCCTCGCTCTGCCGGCGCCACCAGTGCTCCTCGCCCTGCCGGCGCCACCCGTGCTCCTCGCCCTGCCGGCGCCACCCGTGCTCCTCGCCCTGCCGGCGCCACCCGAGCTCCTCGCCCTGCCGGCGCCATTCAGGCGTCTTGCCCTGCCGGCGCCACCCACACGCCTGGCCCTGCCGGCGCCACCCGAACTCCTTGCCCACGAACCTGCGACGGGCCCCGCTGAAATCCCCAAGAACTTTTTTGGGGGGGGCAGTATACCTAGGGGTGGGGAGCTAGTGGGTGGGGACCCTGCCCAGTCACTGTTGTCAGGGCCATTTATGGACTGTAGCCCACTTGGGCCATTCATGGACTCATTACTGTGGCTGCCCAGGCCATCTGACCTGCCATGGCCGCCTGAGCCACCTGACCCACCGTGGCTGCCTGAGTCCCTGGGGCTGCATTGGAGATTCCGTCCCCGTCTGCCGTTAGATCTCCAATGCACCCACCCCCCCTCCCTAGCTGTTCCTTTTACGGCGCGAGGACGCGCCTTCTGGGAGGGGGGCATTATGTCATGATCACCGTCTGTTCCGGTCACTGTTCCTGGACTTCATCTCCCATCATCCCCTCTGTCACTCACCTGCACACACTTCACACTAATCACTAATCACCACACCCAGCTGTAGCTCATTACCTGGTCTATAAAGGACTTCCACACACACCACCTCACCGCGAAGTATTGTTTAACATTCATGTTGCAATTTCTGAGCGTTTTTCCCTGTTTGCCTTTCTGTTCCCGACCTTGTCTGTTTCCCGTGTTGATTCTCTGCTGCTTGCCTTTGGACCCCTGGATTGTTTATTGTTTCCTGTTCTATGATCGATATCTGCCTGCCTTTTGACCTACCGCCTGTACCCTGACGTCGTCCCTGCCTGTCCTTTGCTGTTCCTGTTTGTCCCTGATTAACTCTGCCTGTACGACCATCCTCACTGTAAATAAACGCTGCACTTGGATCTCCTGCCTGAGCCTCCCATTCATAACAATGTCATTGTCAGAAGCTGGCTGCTTGACAAATGAAAATCACAAACACGACATTTGTTTAAAAAAAAAAAATATAAATACAATTTATTAATATGTAATATAATTTTAGCTCAAATTAGAAAAAATAAAATGGATTGAATCCAAAAAGATCTAAACGAATTTTACAATTGTTAAACGGCATCAGTTAAGCTAGGCCTACACAAATAAAAGCTGCATCTGTCTCTGGGAAAAAATGAAATCAGCAGCAATTTGACGTTTTTGATCGATTTGATGTTATTGAACTCTGAAACCAGAATGAATAACTTTTTTTGTTTGAATGATCTGAATGTATGGGTTCTCTGTCACGAAAAACCGCAACTAGCATACATTAAAGATTGTTGCTATATGACGAACATTTCACTGTATAGGCCAATACCAATATTTTTATGGACCCTAAAATTTTGCATAGCCTACAGGAAATGAGCTGCCTTGATTTCCTAGTATTTCCTAATTTAGAAATAGGCTTATTATTTGTGAAAATACTAAGCAGTAAACTGGTGAATTCCAATTATCTCATTACTCTCTGCATTTTGCAAATATTTGGAATGTGAAAGTATGATATAATTTGCGATAGTGCCTGTGAAATCATCTACGGAAATGACACGACTGCAGATTTTTTAGCGATACAACAGAACTTATGCGACAATATGCTTTTTTTAGGGATGACATCGTTATGCACACCACTTTATCGGTAAAAGGCCAATTGGATGGAAACAGGCTGGAGACAGAAAATGTTGCAATCTTTTTTTTTTTTTATGCATATTCACTTTGTCGATAACAAAAAGCGCATAAAGTGGACGGAAACTTGGCTAATGTCGCCTTCACCAAGCTTCCGACAACTTGAGTGAGAATAGTTTGTAAGAGCGCGATTATAAACACAACGAGGCTGTGAAAATGGACTAGTTAGGCTCTGTCCCAAATGGAACCCTAAGCCCTCGTGATCTTCTTCCGAGTCCACGCTTTTGTGATGTACAGCTTTGACTGTCGGGCAGAAGTCTGCTGTGGAGCTCACTGGCTCAGCAAAGGTCGCATTGAGTGTGCATATCAGTCGGGGGCACTCGCGAGCACCCTTCTGAAACCTAAAATGACAAGTGGGACACCCTACGAGCTCATGGACTCAACAGACACGTGCACACGGCAGCCATTTTAAGTCCGTAAGTCTGTAAATGCACATAAGTGTGGCATTGGGGACAAGGCCTTAGTAGACGAGTTTAAGTGTTCGGCTGATGGCGTTTTAATGTCCTTGACAACCATATTTAGACACGTGTTAGTAAGTAAAATCTTATTGCTGATGTGCAGTAGAATAAAGTGTGAAAAAGAACTGGAAGATAAACTGATTTCTGGGTGTTGGCCTACAAAAATACTCCATCCCTGCAGCACAACATTGCTGTGATGTAATATGAGTGACAGGTTGCCCCGCCCTCGCGCCAGTAAACACGTCATCAGTGAAGAGATGTCGCTGCAAGAGGGAGAAGTTATTGTGATTAAAGATTATGAGGCACATGAATTAAAATAAATAAAAATAATGATATGCATGAATAAATAATTTATAAAAATCGCTGCAATATTCCATTAAAAAATCATATTTCATGGTGACATTAAGGAACAGACTTGACCCTGTGATCATCATGTGATTTCTTACGTTTCTATTCTCATGTATTGTCAGGGTTACTGGAACGAGCTGGCTTCAAACAAGGTCGGAGAGAGAGCGGAGGAAACGCTCTATGTTGCCATAATAACGGGCTCGCTGCTCTTCCTCGTTGGAATCGCCTTGTTCGTTTACAAAAGATGTTTCAGGGTCAAAGAGAACACGACCAAAGTAATAACACTGGATTTTGACGACGCTAATGGCACCGCTGAATTTCTGTCCACTTTGGAGGAAGGAGACAGAGCTGAAGAAGAGAGTGATGGGGTTTTTCTGATGGTTTATCTACCGGCCCCATACGAGAAGACCCTCACGAAGATAGCGCGCGCCGCCAGCACTTCCAGCTCCCACAATGAAGTGGAGATTGTGGAATTAGACACAGAGAACTCCACTGATCAAGAGTGACCATTCCAAGTCCATATTTTCCCTGCAGTGTAAAGCACGCATCGAGCCATATAATGCATGAACACTAACAAAAAGCACATGGTACTCTGGATGTAAATAGCATTGTGCATGAATATGGTAATAATTCACTAACACTATATCAATGTACCATAGTGCTAATACCACCACTTTACCATGGTACCACCACAGCAGTTTCTGTAAGGAAGTAGTGCCAGCTTTGTTTTTGAATCTTTATGATCTATGATCTATTAATCGAAATAGTAATAGTAAAGGATGTGCATTTTTATTAATTTCACCATAATGCAGCAATATTGAATTCTAGTAGTATTGTATATAATAAAGTGTGTATATACAGTGTATAATTTTTTTGCAAATGTTAAATGGTTTTAATAGTTTTGAGATCTCTTTTTTGTAAAATAATTTTACATCATTATTTCATTTGTGACATAACTTTGTTAATGTGTAAGCACATCTCTAGTTAATATCAGCTGTTTTACCACATTATGTGATTCTGTTTTAAAATTAAATTCACCTGCAAGTAAAGTGAAATCAAATTAAATTGTATAACCATGCAAATTGGTTTGAGAAACCGAATTATTGAATTTCAGAAGCTTTTGAGTATTCTAGGAATAATCTGAAACAGGAGAGGCAAATTCTGTTATCTTTGTATCAAATTATAGGTGTTACATGGTTTAAAAACACGTCTTTGTTTTATTAACAATGTGTCATAATCAGTCATATAGGGTAAATTTGACACGTCACTTGACAAGTATGATCAAAACAACTTGATTATGACATTGTTAATAACATAAAGACATGCTTTTTCACTGTCGCACACAATAATCCATGTACATTAACTGCCCAAGTTTAGGGTTAAGGTGTTCAGAACAGTAGGAATATCAATACAGCACTGAGATCACTGTAATGAAGTACTGTAGGTGCAAAGAGAGCAACTGCTGTGTCACTGTTGTACCTTCAGCATTAAGGTAAGAGAACTGTGTCTGTAATTAAAGTGTGAACACACTCAAAAGAAATGGTACCTACTAAGAAACCAGAAACTTAAATGATCTTGGATTACTTTAGAACTAATTTCACTTTTCTATGCCTTTTTTTTTTTGTTTGTTTTTTTTGCAATGACTTTAATCAGGTGGTATGAAGGGATGTTTTAGTGAGATATGTCAGTTGCCAGAAAGAGTCTCTTCATTTTGAACACAATCCATTTGTCATTTCTACCCAACAAACTTTGTAAAATTCTTGCTTGAAAAAATGTGATTGTGCTAGATTTCTTTAAATGCCATATTTCCAATCTCTTTCAATCTCAACTTTTTTAATCTCAAGCACATGTGCAGCCCCATTAGTAAGGCTCAGTTCTCCAACCTCAAACCAGAGTGTTTTTGAATGCATTATATGGCAGTGCCCATAACTATACGTCTCAAGACGTATTATATAGGAATAACACAGGAAGCAGCAAAGCATGTTATACTGCTATGGACTATAAATGTTACTCCTTTAAAAGTCAAGCTTTTGGTTTTGCAGGTTCAACAAAACAAAATCAGCATCTTTTCAAATGGAACCTGCTTCAATGCCTCCTGCAGCGCACAGATCTTAAGCAGTGACATTATTCATTCAGGTGTGGCGCCATCGTGTGTTTAAACGCAGGAACTGCAGCTATTAAAACACCTGACAAGCAGGAAAAGGATAAGTCTATTATTTAATTGGAGTGTTCTCCTTTTATTTTGTATTTTTCCTTTAAATCAGAGCTCGGTGAAAATATATTTCATTGTCAAAAATTAACAAATAGTACTTTGAGTTTCTATGCGTTTCAGAGACATTCTGCCTACAACATTCTCAAAATGAAAATAAAAAGCATTCGTTTTATTTAAAAACATTTTTTATTACAAACATTTGACAGATTTAATTGTGCAATAAATAAAGTGGCATTCACATTAAAGGCATCAGACACTTCTACTCATCCTCTGTCTTTTTCCGTGTGGGATCCAAACTTGTGCCTTCATACATGACTTTATTCTTTATGCCGTCCTGAATTATTCTCTGCTGAACACGCAGCTTGGCATTATTATATCTGCAGTAGAACCTGGAAAATAAAAGCATGAGATAAACAGCTGAACTTTATGAAACCTACATCCTGATTATATAGAACATTTAAATGACAATTCATTATAATTTTCCCCATATTCACATTTCTGTAATAGACAACTTTTTTATTGTACTAGAAAAGCATGAATAAATCAAGATAATATTTGTTGCACTTCCCTTTATTTATGCAGATTAAAAGGATATACTTCTTACTGTAAAGTAAAACCCCTCTGTTTTACAGTATTGAGGACCTAATTATAATGCATATGCAGTTTTCCTGCCTGTTTCTGAGACACACACCATGAGCCCAGCGTGGTGAGCATGAATCCTGCGACACCCACATCAAACGACCTCTTCACTCGACCTGTAAATGACAAGCTGAGCATTACATTAAAGACATATAACAGATACTTCATCATCATCAAGATGAACTCAATCAAGCCCTTACTTGTTGCCAAAAAGTGCACCAATCCTGCCACCAGTGAACCACCTGATCCATGTAGGATAGATTCCCGAGCACACGGCGTGTTCTGGATATCAAGGATACTCTGGACCTTCGAGGCCTGTGGATGTTATAATGTTAGGGTTGAATTAATGGCTGAACAATCTTTTAATTCATTTTTATAAAACTACAGTGTGTATCTCTGCCTCTCATTCACTACACTTCTGGGTTCACTGAATAAACAGAAATAGTATGAACATGACATCCTAAAAAAACTCAAAAAGTACACTTAACAGCATGTTTATATGAGCATCTGGAGCTTATAACCATCACAACAAAGTACAGTGGCGGTACCAGTATCATATAGTAACACCATGTACAATAAACATGGTAATACCATGTTACATTTGTGTTGCTAGACAAGGTGATTGTGACCATAACAATGTAGTATAATAAGGCTCAATGAAAAGTAACCATGGGTTTACTACAAATAAAAAAAGTATAATAAAGAAACATAGTTATTGTAGTTAATTCATAGTAACGTTAACCTCAAATTAACCATGGTTCAGCTACACTAACCATAGTTTATCATGGTATTTGTAGTAAAACTGGTTATACAAATGGTAATCAATGCGTCAAACAAAGAAACAAACATAAAAGCATGGTTACTACACTTTTACTATAATAAAACCATGGTTAATTGTCATAATGGCCAGCGTATTACATGACCTTCTCTTTTAAACTCCAGCGTAAATATCTGACTATAATTCTTGAATAAAATAACACTCACTTGACTCTTACCGCCCTCCTCAGTCATTTTCAAGATGAATTTTCAACACAATCATTCAAACAAGTTCATAAGCGTTATATAAAAAAATACTATGGTGCGCCGATAAATCCTTCCTGACGGAACACTTTAACTGGCGACTGTTGGTTCCGGCGTTTAATGGACCAGTACTGTGGTAAATTGGCAAAATGTAAGGTTACTAGTGTAAAATAAAATAATATTCCGTTTCCAAATTCCAAATACATTTTTTTTTAATTATATTTTGGAAGAAATGTTTTAAATAGGCTATGCACAACAGAGACAAATAACTATATTTGCATTTTCTGAATGAAATTGTAAGCAGTATATATATAAGTTTATTAGCTTTTTAGGTTTCGATCATGTGTAGGCTAAATGAGATGCTTCATCCACTTTAAATTTTGTCATGATCATCTCTGCCATGTCCTACAAACAACACATAACAAGAGTTTATACTTTTAGTTTATGAATTTATAGTTAGGAGTCATATCAGGAGGAATTCAGTTTTTCTGATCCTGGGATATACTACAGTAGTAGCTGGGCTGCCAACAAGTGATAGTTCACGCCAAAAATGAAAATTCAGTGGCGGCTCATGGGTTTTAAAATGGAGGAGGCAAACTAAATTCTAGAGGTCTGGAGATCCCCTGCCGATTATTATTACTGTTATTAGCCTATTATTAGCTTAACTGCTTTAAATTGGCTTTTTGCTCATTTAGACAGAAAATTTAAAGAAAATGACAAATACAGCAAGATAATAAAAAATAATTTCACTCCCGGTGGCGGCTCATCAGGGGAGGCCCAAAATTTTGAGGAGAAAATATGGGAGAAAGGATGATTTAATATTAATAAAATCCGCATTTGTTTAATTTCATAATTATAATAATTGTAATTTCACCACTGTAACACCATAACATGTTACTGAAATCGAAAGCACCGCTGTTCTTTCACGATCATGCCGAATCTGCCGCTGTCATTACAACCACAGGGGATAGAGAAGGCAGGGGAGGCACATGAGCCGAGCTCGTCTTGTGTCCAAGCGGCAACAACCTCCCCTAGTTTCTCTCGCTAGGGACAGGCTCCAAAAGAGAGCAGAATCTCATGTTAAAATGGTCAACTTTACAGCAGAAAAAAACATGTTTACAGCCTGGATCAAATTGTGGTTTTGGCCTCTACTGCTAATTTTACCCTTCATGACAACTCTGAGGGGCGTGGTCACTTGAGTGACAGGTAGATGCCGCTTCTGTCTGTGAGCCGTCATCACCTCAGCTAATTTCAGCCGCTGAATTTGGCATCTCTGCCGTATTTGTGCTTTTTTCTCGATTATTTTATACAATAAATAAAATATGGCTTGCTGCATTAATAGTCGAGACTGATGTGTGTCTGATGTGCTCGCATGCAGAAGATAAACAGAACACACGTTGTTGGATCGTCTTGACATTGGCTAAAAGTTTTGTTACTAAGATGTACTACAATGACAATAGCAGGAGGATATAAAACTTGCTTGGATATTATAACTAAAACTGCTGCACTATTTTGAAAAATTATACTTTGGAAACGTGCTCATATACGATACAGTTTTACAACATAAACTCCTCAGGATGCATAATTTCTTGAAGAACGATGATGGGCAGATCATCCAGAAGAAATGTGATGCAAACAATGGATAATATATCGATATTTCATTGATTTAATGCTTTTTGTGCAAAAAAAGTACTTTTTGTTTTTCAGTGGACACTCATGGACATTTTACCCAAGTGCCTCAGATTGGATGGATTTTGCGATCACTATTTCATTATAAAGTTATGAAGTCCCATTTGATTTTTCATGTTGTTATTTGCACACCTGACACAAATTACAATTACTGGGCATGGTTTCAGTAATCAGGCACCTCAGTTCCAACCACATCCCGCCTCTTTGCCCATTTTCAGTTATCCGGGAGTGATGCATATAGCTAAGATGGCTGCGGCCCCATTTTCGCTTCAAAAATGCTCTTCAGAAATCTACGGGTGACGTCACGAACACTACGTCCATATTTTTTTACAGTCTTGGGCCATATTAATGCTGGCTGCTGTAACCTATATTTGCAACTTATCCATGGAGTCTTCCTTCATTTTTGATTTGTAGAATGTTTGAATGATAGCTTGGTAAATTTGTTGGCGATCAAATATTCAATATCGCTACTTTCTCAATAATTAAGATACTTGGTAAATTATCAAAGCAGTGGTAGCAGTTCAAAACTAACATCACGTTATTCGTGTCATTTACGTCTCTACGATGATTGGTTGATATACCAAGTGAGGCTAGCCTCCCCTGCCATGTATCTTTTCTCAACTCTTCTAAGCACTGAATGTAAAACACTCGATGGTGATTGGCTAATTTTTTACTAACTGAGGCACAAGACGAGCTCGGCTCATGTGCCTCTATCCCCTGCGATTGTAATGACAGCGGCAGATTTGGCACAATCGTGAAGAATGGCAGTGCTTTTTCAGTAACATGTTATGGTGTTACACTGGTGAAATTACAAAAAAAAAAAAATTGTACGGAATGAAACGAATAACTAGGGATTTTATTAATATTAAATCATCCTTTCTCCCATTTTCTCCTAAAAATTGTGGGTAGGCTGTGCCTCCCTTAACGAGCCGCCACTGCGATTTATTCATCTTCAAGTTATTCATCTCTGTTGAACACAAAAGAAGATATTTTGAAGAATGTCTGTAACCAAACAGTTGATGAACCCCAATGACATCCGTAGTATTCTCTGAATAGACAGCTTGTAAACAATGTCACATGATGTTACATTCATGCCATTCACTGACCATAAACTCAATTACTATCTAGAACAATGAACTCTAAAGAGGAGCATTTTGCAAAACATATGCACTATTTTACATGTTCATTATATTTTTACTCTTATTAAAATGCCACTGTAGCCTACCTGATATACAAATGATTCAATATTGATTAGAATTGAATTTAGATCAGAATTGATTGAAGCTTAGGAATTGAAATCAAATTGTGAAAACTCTTATTAAAACACAGTACCTTTTATTGTACCAAGCAGCCTAAACATTGTAACATGTTGTCAGTAAGCCTAATGTTTGAAAATCACAATCCACTTCTTGAGATGCAGTGTTTTTGTGTTTGTCACACACCCTGCACCCCAATATGAATAATTCTCACTCTAAACTGAACTTCAAAGTTGGCAGCCTATACTGTGAAATCATACTGTAACTGTGAGAAGCTTTTTAAAGGCTGCTACACTCTTTTAAAAATAGGCTCAAAAAGGCGGTTTTCACAGCAGTGCCACAGAATAACCATTTTTGTTCTCCAAAGATCCTGTAATGTTGACATGCATTTTCTGTAAAGCTGTTTTGAAACAATATGTATTTTGGAAAGCGCTATACAAATAAATGTAAATTGAATCCTTTCAGCAAATAGTTCTTAAAAGGAACTTTGGTGTGAAGAACAAAATCTAGAACCTTTTTCCACTATAAAGAACATTTGGAAATGGAAATGTTCCATTGATGTTAAAGGCTCTTCAACCATAGATGACAATAAAAAACCTTTATTTTTAAGAGTGTATATGATGTCTGAGTGTTCACTGCCTTGCAAACACTAATGAACTCGCTTACAGTGAAATCTGAGAGCAGGGCCTGAGACCTTGATCATTTCCTGACCATTTAACACGGAGGCCATGGAACTGAATTTAGCTCCACTTAATACTCCATTTTAGATGAGATAAAGGACATGAAACTGTCCAAAGCGACACTGAATGCACAGCAGGTGTCTTTTATCTGTTCATGCTGACCTGACAAATTTAAATAGTTGTTACATGAGATGGAAACACATAATCCACTTGAGATCAGAGTGATTAATTTAAGGTCAGATTTTAGTTTAATTGTTGGTTACCGCTTACAGTATATAAATGTAGCCAGATGCTCAGATCTGAACACATCTAACAGCCTGCTGAGCAACAGGGACACCTGTCAAGTAAGTCCAATACATATTTAATGCAGTAATATTTTTTTGCTTGGGAATGCTTCAATGGGGCTTCGAGGTAATTTAAATTGCTTTCCTTCCTTTCCTTCCACAGGATGTTAGTTGTTCGAAACAACATCCTCCTTCTCTTATTCTGTCTAGTTGTTCTGCTAGTCTTTGCTCAAAGCTCTTTTCTTCCACCATGTGAGCCAGTTAATGAGACTGTCGCGGTGGAAAAAGAGGGCTGTCCAAAATGTCTGGTGTTTCAGACCACCATCTGCAGTGGCCACTGCCTAACAAAGGTGCGTACTTCCGTTTTATTTGCATGGAAACAATTTTTAGTTTGCATTGATATTATTATACAAGCATCAATATTTCCTGTGGTGACATAAAACAGTTTTTTATCTTGCTTCTAGGAGCCTGTATACAAGAGCCCATTTTCTACTGTCTATCAACATGTGTGCACTTACCGGGACGTCCGCTACGAGACAGTCCGCTTGCCAGACTGTCCTCCCGGGGTGGACCCCCATATCACCTACCCGGTGGCTCTCAGCTGCGACTGCAGCCTCTGCACCATGGACACATCCGACTGTACCATCGAAAGCCTGCAGCCCGATTACTGCATGTCTCAGAGGGAGGATTTCCCTGTGTACTAGCCTACAGGAGTACTGTCCTGTCACCAAACCACAGAGTACACAAACTCTGCCCACTTTAAATCTGATAAATGTCACATAGATGTATATCAATAAAAAAAAAAAGTACATACTTCATACTTCATTTTCTATGCTAAAGTCTAACCATTTTTATTCTGCCTCATCTAAATGAGCAGATGGCATGGATATTAAGACTAAATGGGTGTAAGTTATTATTGGAAAATCATCAGTCAATGACCAGAAAGAAGAACAGGTTGGGTTTAAATGATACACACATGTACAATAGGAAGAAAATCCTGCAAATGAACTATTGACTGAAGCTTGATAAATAAAGTCTGTGTCTTTGACTCTACCCTGCACCTCTTTTGCACTTGAAATATAAAGCGACACAAAATAAATTGAAACCATACAAAGAAAGGCCTATGCATTCTGCTGGTGAAAGGCATTGCTCTCCGTTGAAGGCCATTCAGAAGTGATATGCTGCAACATAAAACTGAATAACACAGTTTAATAGGTGTTTTACCAGTAAGCATGAAAGCATGAAATGAATCTTTTTCATCATCTGAGACACTTTAAATAAAAGTGTCTGCTAAGTGAATAGCCTAAATGAATCAAACATCAGATCTGGTACTTATTTCCCCCAAGCACACCAGATTTCCTATGAAACGAGCAAAATGATGCTATAGGGGAGTCTGTAGCTCAAAGTACATGGGGAAAGATGCAGCAGCAAAGACTGGTGGACTGCGGCAATAATGTTTTCTAGCCAGAAGATGGCAGGAAAGATCAATATTGGGAAAATTGGTAAGAAATTTTAAGTAAACATGCCCTCTCACATTAATTCATGCAGTCATTTAGAGAATTAACATTGTGTTTGCCTTGTGGAAATATTGTTATGCTATTCAATGAAATCTTAATACAGCAATTATGTTGTGATGGCATTACAGTTAGTTAAAGGTACAGTAGCAGTTTACCATGAGCAATGACTGATCTGCCTTCTAAGGAACAGAACCTCATTAGTGACTGATTTGAAACTCTCTTGTACGAATAGAGCTCCTCATGTGAAGCGCTCAAGAGAATAGCATTGGGTGTTGGCGTATTGATAAGCTAGCATGATATTCTATACATAAACACATAGCATACACAAATATAGGTAACAATCTAATAGTGAATTAAAGGGTTAGTTCACCCAAAAATGAAATTTCTGTCATAAATTACTCGTTCCACACCCTTAAGACCGTTGTTCATCTTCAGAACACAAATTAAGATATTTTTGATGAAATCTGAGGGTATCATAGGCAGCAATGACATTGCACCTATTGAGGTCTAGAAAGGTAGCCTACTAAAACACTTTTTACACTTATGCGAGGGTCAACGTACAGCACACATGATGCAAATTTTGTCATTAGAAGATGTGATAACTGTGCAGGTAATTAGTAGGGATGGGCATTTTTCCAAAATATTGTATTCGAATATTTGGGCTCGTAAAAAACGAATATTCGAATATTCGTTATAAAATATTCAAAAAAGAAGGATGTTATTTTTTTTTTATTCATCAAGATTTTGTAACCTGAACAAGCTTACAATTAGGCAATATGCAAAACAAGCTTACCTTATATCTTAAGCTTTTCTTTTAGTTCAAAGCATTAAACAATATGTGTAAACAAAAAATATATACTATATATAAAGAACAAAAACATTTAAGCTCAAGCAGCGCAAACGGGAAAAACGCTTATAAAGCAGACAGCGGCAGTAATCGTACAAAACGTTCATTGCGTCAGTAACTGTAACGGAGGCGGGACTCAGGTAGGGATCCAAATGCAAAGCTTTATTTACAGTGAGCGTAGTCATACAGGCAGGGTCAAACGGGAGTAAACGGGAACAACAAGGAACAGGCAGAATCGTAGTCAGGGTGCAGGCAATGGTCAGGACAGGCAGCAACGGGTCAACAAACAGGAGACAGGCAGGAACGGTAACACAGGACAGGCAGACAGGAAATAACGCTTGGAAATGCAACACTTGGGAAAACAAGACCTAGCAACAAGGTGGTGTGTGTGTGAGTGTTTTATAGTCCATGTAATGTGCTGCAGGTGTATGTGGCTGATGATGACTGGCAAAGAGGATGATGGGAACTGTAGTCCGGAACTTGACAGGATTCATGACAGAATGTCCCCCTCCCGGAAGGCGCGTCCTCGCGCCCCGTGGAGATGGCACAACTGGGGAGGGGGGGGGGTTGCCCTGGAGACCTACAGGCAGGAGATACTGGATGTGCAGGCGGGTACGGAGGTCTCCAGGGCAGGTCCAGGAACTCAGGCAGCCATAGTGGGTCGGCGGCCTCGGCCGGTCAGGTGCCACGGGCGGCCACGGCGGGTCAGGAGCCTCGGGCAGCCACGGCGGGTCAGATGGCCTGGGCAGCCACGGCAGATCGGGTGGCTTGGGCAGCCACGGCAGGTTAGGCGGCTTGGGCAGCCGCAACAATGAGTCCATAAATGGCCCTAGTAGTTCAAAGTCTGAAAACGGCAGTGTCCAGGCAAGGTCCCCACCCACAAGCTCCCCACCCTCAGGTATACTGCCCCCCCCCAAAAAGTTCTTGGGGATTTCAGCGGGGTCCGTAACGGGCTCGTGGGCAAGGAGTTCGGGTGGCGCCGGCAGCAGGGCAGACGTATTAGGGAGAGCGGGCAGCTCGGTGACGACCTCCGTGTCTGTATCAGGGAGAGCGGGCAGCTCTGGGACGGCAGCGGGCTCGTACTGCTCTGGGACGGCAGCGAGCTCGGGCTGGCATACAGTTTCAAAGTCAATTGCGCTCAAGTGCATCCTCCACGCACGCAGGACAGCCAGAACATAAAAAGTGAAAACAGCCCTCTTGGCCATTGCAGGACTAACAAGGAGAGTGGGCTCTGGAGCGGACTCACTGGCTGGAGCGGACTCAATGGCTGGAACAACCCCTGCATCCTTGAGCACCGCAGGGGCGGCCATCTTGCCCGTGGGCACTGGCAAAGCAGCCATTTCGTCCATCGCGTCCAGGGTGCTTAAGTCCACTGCAATCGGCGAACAAGAGTCCATAGCAACCGGCGAGCTTGAGAGCGTTGAAACCGGCGAGCTTGAGAGCGTTGAAACCGGCGAGCTTTGAGAGCGTTGAAACCGGCAGGTTTGAGAGCGAAGCGGCCGGCTGGCTTGAGAGCGAAGCGGCCGGCTGGCTTGAGAGCGAAGCGGCCACCAGGTTTGAGAGCGAAGCGGCCACCGGGCTTGAGAGCGAAGCGGCCACCGGGCTTGAGAGTGAAGTGGCCGGCGGAGACTTGGGGATGCCAGCTGCTCGGACTGAAATCAACGGTGGATCGGTCACACTGGAACGCAACCCTCTCCGCTCCCGGACTGATCTAGAGACCTGACGTGACTCTGGGCGATCAGCGGCGACGTGACTTTGCTCTGGGCGATCAGCGAAGGCGTGACGTTGCTCTGGGCGATCAGCGAAGGCGTGACGGTGCTCTGGGCGATCAGCGGCGACGTGACATTGCTCTGGGCGATCAACGAAGGCGTCACGTTGCTCTAGGTGATCAGCGAAGACGTGACTTGACTCTGGGCGATCAGCGGGGGTATGAACTGGCGTTGTTGTTGTTGTAGACGCCATCTTGTGAATGTCCTCTTTAGCGGCAGCCATTATGTGATGCAACGTGGTGTCGTGTTCCTCCGCGACACCCACGGTAAAACTAGAGCCACTCAGCTGCAATGCGAGGACAATGTATTGCTCCAACGACCCCTCAGGCTGATGCAATGGCATGACGGAACTGAGCAGGTCAGATAGTCCACCGCGGAAGAATATCATGAGGCACACCTTATTAAAACAAGTTAACGGTGCCAGTTCTATAAAGTCCATGACATACTCCTCAATGGTTCTCTCTCCTTGACGGAGACACATTAATTGAGCAGACGGATTCATGATAGCTGAGACTGGAACACTCACCAAGCTGCTGGATCTGAGGATGGCTAGGTCTTCTGTAACGGAGGCGGGACTCAGGTAGGGATCCAAATGCAAAGCTTTATTTACAGTGAGCGTAGTCATACAGGCAGGGTCAAACGGGAGTAAACGGGAACAACAAGGAACAGGCAGAATCGTAGTCAGGGTGCAGGCAATGGTCAGGACAGGCAGCAACGGGTCAACAAACAGGAGACAGGCAGGAACGGTAACACAGGACAGGCAGACAGGAAATAACGCTTGGAAATGCAACACTTGGGAAAACAAGACCTAGCAACAAGGTGGTGTGTGTGTGAGTGTTTTATAGTCCATGTAATGTGCTGCAGGTGTATGTGGCTGATGATGACTGGCAAAGAGGATGATGGGAACTGTAGTCCGGAACTTGACAGGATTCATGACAGTAACGTTATATGGTATGGTTATCATTTTCATATTGTTTCACATGTTCATGTTGAGAAAAACAATAATATCCACATGCTCGGGTGAGAAAACGAGCCGCAACAGACAAGATAATGATAATACGTAACGGTATGCTAAGCTAAGTTTCTAACAGCAGAACTTTGCGATTTCTGTTCGTAAATATGTCTCCCTCGACGAAACTTAAAGGAAGCATATGTCTCAAAATCATTTTGCTATCAAATAAGTTCTTATAGGCTCATTTGGGTTACAGCTGCACTTACCTGTCGTGAATGCAATGGGTTAATGGACAGCTGTCTTTC